>NW_027417520.1:0-43098 GCF_009905375.1 Apium graveolens | reverse complement strand
AAATATGGTGGCAATATACTGATGTTGCAAGTGACTCTAAATGGTGAAGAGGACTTACATGGTTGATTAGAGTCAAAATATGGCCCTAAATCGACTTGTATAAAACTGGTACCAAGAGGTGGTTAAAAGATGTCAAATTGTATGTATATGATGTTAATAGGTCAATTTTACCAATATATGGTGGCAAGTGACTCTTATAGGGTACAAAGTGACTCTAATATGGTGAAGAGTGGCTTACATAGTTGATTACATCCAAAATGTTGCCCAAAATTGACTCGTATGAAACTGGTACAAAGAGGTGGTTAAAAGATGTCAAATTGCATGTATATGATGTTAATA
Organism: Apium graveolens; assembly: GCF_009905375.1. NCBI lineage: Eukaryota > Viridiplantae > Streptophyta > Magnoliopsida > Apiales > Apiaceae > Apium > Apium graveolens. Next base: position 42,759 of record NW_027417520.1, on the reverse strand, counting down.
GGTAAATTGTACCAATATATGGTGGCAAGTGACTCTTATAGGGTGAAAAGTGACTAATATAGTGAAGAGTGACTTACATGGTTGATTAGAGCCAAAATATGGTCCTAAATTGACTTGTATAAAGTGGTACAGAGAGGTGGTTAAAGGATGTCACAATTGCATGTATATGAAGTTAATAGATCAATTGTACCATATATGGTGGCAAGAGACTCTATAGGGTGCAAAGTGACTCTAATATGGTGAAGAGTGACTTTCATGGTGGATTAGAGTCAAAATGTGGCCCAAATTGACTTATATAAAAGTGGTACCAAGAAGTGGTTTAAAGAATGTCAAATTGCATGTATATGATGTTAATAGGTCAATTGTACCCAATATATCATTGCAAGTGACTCTTATTGGGTGCAAAGTGAATTAAATATGTGAAAAAGTGATTTACATGGTTGATTAGAGCCAAAATGTTTCCCAAAATTGACTCGTATAAAAGTGGTACCGAGAGGTGGTTAAAAGATGTCAAATTGCATGTATATGATGTTAATAGGTCAATTGTACCAGTGTATGGTGGCAAGTGACTCTTATAGGGTGCAAAGTGACTCTAATATGGTGAAGAGTGACTTACATTGTTGATTAGAGCCAAAATGTTTCCCAAAATTGACTCGTATAAAAGTGGTACCAAGAGTTGGTTAGAGGATGTTAAATTGCATGTAGATGATGTTAACATGTCAATTGTACCAATATATGGTGGCAAGTGACTCTTATAGCGTGCAAAGTGACTCTAATATGGTGAAGAGTGACTTACATGGTTGATTAGAGCCCAAATATGGTCCAAAATTGACTTGTATAAAAGTGGTACAGGGAGGTGGTTAAAGGATGTCAAATTGCATGTATATGAAGTTAATAGATCAATTGTACCAATATATGGTGGCAAGAGACTCTTATAGGGTGCAAAGTGACTCTAATATGGAGAAGAGTGACTTACATGGTTGATTAGTCAAAATGTCGCCCTAATTGACTTATATAAAAGTGGTACCAAGAGGTGATTAAAGGATGTCAAATTGCATGTATATGATGTTAATAGGTCAATTGTACCAATATATGGTTTCAAGTGACTCTTATAGGGTGTAAAGTGACTTAAATATGGTGAAGAGTGATTTACATGGTTGATTAGAGCCAAAATGTTTCCCAAAATTGACCCGTATAAAAGTGGTACCGAGATGTGGTTAAAAGATGTCAAATTGCATGTATATGATGTTAATAGGTCAATTGTACCAATATATGGTGGCAAGTGACTCTTATAGGGTGCAAAGTGACTCTAATATGGTGAAGAGTGGCTTATATGGTTGATTAGAGTGAAAATGTGGCCCTAATTGACTTATATTAAAGTGATAGCAAGATGTGGTTAAAAGATGTCAAATTACATGTATATGATGTTAATAGGTCAATTGTACCTATATATGGTGGCAAGTGACTCTTATAGGGTGCAAAGTGACTCTAATATGGTGAAGAGTGACTTATATGGTTGATTAGAGCCAAAATATGGGCCTAAATTGACCTGTATAAAAGTGGTACATAGAGGTGGTTAAAGGAGGTCAAATTGCATGTATATGATGTTAATAGGTCAATTGTACCAATATATGGTGGCAATAGAATCGAATAGGGTGCAAAGTGACTCTAATATGGTGAAGAGTGACTTACATGGTTGATTAGAGTCAAAATATGGCCCTAAATCGACTTGTATAAAAGTGGTACCAAGAGGTGGTTAAAAGATGTCAAATTGTATGTATATGATGTTAATAGGTCAATTTTACCAATATATGGTGGCAAGTGACTCTTATAGGGTACAAAGTGACTCTAATATGGTGAAGAGTGACTTACATAGTTGATTACATCCAAAATGTTGCCCAAAATTGACTCGTATGAAACTGGTAGAAAGAGGTGGTTAAAGGATGTCAAATTGCATGTATATGATGTTAATTGGTTAATTGTACCAATATATGGTGGCAAGTGACTCTTATAGGGTGCAAAGTGACTCTAATATGGTGAAGAGTGACTTACATGGTTGATTAGAGCCAAAATATGGTCCAAAATTGACTTGTATAAAAGTGGTAGAGAGAGGTGGTTAAAAGATGTCAAATTGCATGTATATGAAGTTAATAGATCAATTGTACCAATATATAGTGGCAAGAGACTCTTATAGGGTGCAAAGTGACTCTAATATAGTGAAGAGTGACTTTCATGGTGGATTAGAGTCAAAGTGTGGCCCTAATTGACTTATATAAAAGTGGTACCAAGAGGTGGTTAAAGAATGTCAAATTGCATGTATATGATGTTAATAGGTCAATTGTACCAATATATGGTTGCAAGTGACTCTTATAGGGTGCAAAGTGACTTAAATATGGTGAAGAGTGCTTTACATTGTTGATTAGAGCCAAAATGTTTCCCAAAATTGACTCGTATAAAAGTGGTACCGAGAGGTGGTTAAAAGATGTCAAATTGCATGTATATGATGTTAATAGATCAATTGTACCAATATATGGCAAGTGACTCTTATAGGGTGCAAAGTGACTCTAATATGGTGAAGAGTGACTTACATTGTTGATTAGAGCCAAAATGTTTCCCAAAATTGACTCGTATAAAAGTGGTACCAAGAGGTGGTTAAAGGATGTTAAATTGCATTTGATGATGTTAACATGTCAATTGTACCAATATATGGTAGCAAGTGACTATTATGGGGTGCAAAGTGACTCTAATATGGTGAAGAGTGACTTATATGGTTGATTAGAGCCAAAATATGGCCCTAAATTGACTTGTATAAAAGTGGTACAAAGAGGTGGTTAAAGGATGTCAAATTGCATGTATATGATGTTAATAGGTTAATTATACCAATATATGGTGGCAAGTGACTCTTATAGGGTGCAAAGTGACTTAAATATGGTGAAGAGTGACTTACATGGTTGATTAGAGCCAAAATGTTTCCCAAAATTGACTCGTATAAAAGTGGTACCAAGAGGTGGTTAAAGGACGTTAAATTGCATGTAGATGATGTTAACATGTCAATTGTACCAATATATGGTGGCAAGTGACTCTTATAGGGTGCAAAGTTACTCTAATATGGTGAAGAGTGACTTACATGGTTGATTAGAGTCAAAATGTGGCCCTAATTAACTTATATAAAAGTGGTACCAAGAGGTGGTTAAAAGATGTCAAATTACATGTCTGTGATGTTAATAGGTCAATTGTACCAATATATCGTTGCAAGTGACTCTTATAGGGTGCAAAGTGACTGAAATATGGTGAAGAGTGATTTACATGGTTGATTAGAGCCAAAATGTTTCCCAAAATTGACTCGTATAAAAGTGGTACCAAGAGATGGTTAAAGGATGTTAAATTGCATGTAGATGATGTTAACATGTCAATTGTATCAATATATGGTGGCAAGTGACTCTTATAGGGTGCAAAGTGACTCTAATATGGTGAAGAGTGACTTACATGGTTGATTAGAGCCAAAATATGGTCCTAAATTGACTTGTATAAAAGTGGTACAGAGAGGTGGTTAAAGGATGTCAAATTGCATGTATATGAAGTTAATAGATCAATTGTACCAATATATGGTGGCAAGAGACTCTTATAGGGTGCAAAGTGACTCTAATATGGTGAAGAGTGACTTTCATGGTGGATTAGAGTCAAAATGTGGCCCAAATTGACTTATATAAAAGTGGTACCAAGAAGTGGTTAAAGAATGTCAAATTGCATGTATATGATGTTAATAGGTCAATTGTACCAATATATCGTTGCAAGTGACTCTTATAGGGTGCAAAGTGACTCTAATATGGTGAAGAGTGACTTACATAGTTAATTAGAGTCAAAATGTGGCCCTAATTGACTTACATAAAAGTGGTACCAAGAGGTGGTTAAAAGATGTCAAATTGCATGTATATGATGTTAATAGGTCAATTGTACCAATATATCGTTGCAAGTGACTCTTATAGGGTGCAAAGTGACTGAAATATGGTGAAGAGTGATTTACATGGTTGATTAGAGCCAAAATGTTTCCCAAAATTGACTCGTATAAAAGTGGTACCAAGAGATGGTTAAAGGATGTTAAATTGCATGTAGATGATGTTAACATGTCAATTGTATCAATATATGGTGGCAAGTGACTCTTATAGGGTGCAAAGTGATTCTAATATGGTGAAGAGTGACTTACATGGTTGATTAGAGCCAAAATATGGTCCTAAATTGACTTGTATAAAAGTGGTACAGAGAGGTGGTTAAAGGATGTCAAATTGCATGTATATGAAGTTAATAGATCAATTGTACCAATATATGGTGGCAAGAGACTCTTATAGGGTGCAAAGTGACTCTAATATGGTGAAGAGTGACTTTCATGGTGGATTAGAGTCAAAATGTGGCCCAAATTGACTAATATAAAAGTGGTACCAAGAAGTGGTTAAAGAATGTCAAATTGCATGTATATGATGTTAATAGGTCAATTGTACCAATATATCGTTGCAAGTGACTCTTATTGGGTGCAAAGTGACTTAAATATGGTGAAAAGTGATTTACATGGTTGATTAGAGCCAAAATGTTTCCCAAAATTGACTCGTATAAAAGTGGTACCGAGAGGTGGTTAAAAGATGTCAAATTGCATGTATATGATGTTAATAGGTCAATTGTACCAGTGTATGGTGGCAAGTGACTCTTATAGGGTGCAAAGTGACTCTAATATGGTGAAGAGTGACTTACATTGTTGATTAGAGCCAAAATGTTTCCCAAAATTGACTCGTATAAAAGTGGTACCAAGAGTTGGTTAGAGGATGTTAAATTGCATGTAGATGATGTTAACATGTCAATTGTACCAATATATGGTGGCAAGTGACTCTTATAGGGTGCAAAGTGACTCTAATATGGTGAAGAGTGACTTACATGGTTATTTAGAGCCCAAATATGGTCCAAAATTGACTTGTATAAAAGTGGTACAGGGAGGTGGTTAAAGGATGTCAAATTGCATGTATATGAAGTTAATAGATCAATTGTACCAATATATGGTGGCAAGAGACTCTTATAGGGTGCAAAGTGACTCTAATATGGAGAAAAGTGACTTACATGGTTGATTAGAGTCAAAATGTCGCCCTAATTGACTTATATAAAAGTGGTACCAAGAGGTGGTTAAAGGATGTCAAATTGCATATATATGATGTTAATAGGTCAATTGTACCAATATATGGTTTCAAGTGACTCTTATAGGGTGTAAAGTGACTTAAATATGGTGAAGAGTGATTTACATGGTTGATTAGAGCCAAAATGTTTCCCAAAATTGACTCGTATAAAAGTGGTACCGAGATGTGGTTAAAAGATGTCAAATTGCATGTATATGATGTTAATAGGTCAATTATACCAATATATGGTGTCAAGTGACTCTTATAGGGTGCAAAGTGACTCTAATATGGTGAAGAGTGGCTTACATGGTTGATTAGAGTGAAAATGTGGCCCTAATTGATTTATATAAAAGTGGTACCAAGAGGTGGTTAAAAGATGTCAAATTGCATGTATATGATGTTAATAGGTCAATTGTACCTATATATGGTGGCAAGTGACTCTTATAGGGTGCAAAGTGACTCTAATATGGTGAAGAGTGACTTACATGGTTGATTAGAGCCAAAATATGGGCCTAAATTGACCTGTATAAAAGTGGTACATAGAGGTGGTTAAAGGATGTCAAATTGCATGTATATAATGTTAATAGGTCAATTGTACCAATATATGGTGGCAATAGACTCATATAGGGTGCAAACCGACTCTAATATGGTGAAGAGTGACTTACATGGTTGATTAGAGTCAAAATATGGCCCTAAATTGACTTGCATAAAAGTGGTACCAAGAGGTGGTTAAAAGATGTCAAATTGTATGTATATGTTGTTAATAGGTCAATTTTACCAATATATGGTGGCAAGTGACTCTTATAGGGTAAAAAGTGACTCTAATATGGTAAGAGTGACTTACATAGTTGATTACATCCAAAATGTTGCCCAAAATTGACTCGTATGAAACTGGTACAAAGAGGTGGTTAAAGGATGTTAAATTGCATGTATATGATGTTAATAGGTTAATTGTACCAATATATGGGGGCAAGTGACTCTTATAGGGTGTAAAGTGACTTAAATATGGTGAAGAGTGACTTACATGGTTGATTAGAGCCAAAATGTTTCCCAAAATTGACTCGTATAAAAGTGGTACCAAGAGGTGGTTAAAGGACGTTAAATTGCATGTAGATGATGTTAACATGTCAATTGTACAAATATATGGTGGCAAGTGACTCTTATCGGGTGCAAAGTGACTCAAATATGGTGATGAGGGACTTACATGGTTGATTAGAGTCAAAATGTGGCCCTAATAGACTTATATAAAAGTGGTACCAAGAGGTGGTTAAAAGATGTCAAATTGCATGTATATGATGTAATAGGTCAATTGTACCAATATATGGTGGCAAGTGACTCTTATAGGGTGCAAAGTGACTCTAATATGGTGAAGAGTGACTTACATTGTTGATTAGAGCCAAAATGTTTCCCAAAATTGACTCGTATAAAATTGGTACCAATATTTAAGTCACTTTGCACCCTATAAGAGTCACTTGCCACCATATATTGGTACAATTAACCTATCAACATCATATACATGCAATTTGACATCCTTTAACCATCTCTTTGTACCAGTTTCATACGAGTCAATTTTGGGCAACATTTTGGATGTAATAAACTATATAAGTCACTCTTCACCATATTAGAGTCACTTTGCACCCTATAAGAGTCTCTTGCCACCATATATAGGTACAATTGATCTATTAACTTCATATACATGCCATTTGACATCCTTTAACCACCTCTTGGTACCACTTTTATACAAGCCAATTTAGGGCCATATTTTGACTCTAATCAACCATGTAAGTCACTCTTCACCATATTAGAGTCACTTTGCAACCTATACGAGTCTCTTGCCACCATATATTGGTATAATTGACCTATTATCATTATATACATGCAATTTGACATCCTTTAACCACCTCTATGTACCACTTTTATACAAATCAATTTAGGCCCATATTTTGGCTCTAATCAACCATGTAAGTCACTCTTCACCATATTAGAGTCACTTTGCACCCTATAAGAGTCACTTGCCACCATATATTGGTACAATTGACATGTTAACATCATCTAAATGCAATTTAACATCCTTTAACCACCTCTTGGTACCACTTTTATACGAGTCAATTTTGGGAAACATTTTGGCTCTAATCAACAATGTAAGTCACTCTTCACCATATTAGAGTCACTTTGCACCCTATAGGAGTCACTTGCCACCATATATTGGTACAATTGACCTATTAACATCATATACATGCAATTTGACATCTTTTAACCACCTCTCGATACCACTTTTATACGAGTCAATTTTGGGAAACATTTTGGCTCTAATCAACCATGTAAATCACTCTTCACCATATTTAAGTCACTTTGCACCCTATAAGAGTCACTTGCAACCATATATTGGTACAATTGACCTATTAACATCATATACATGCAATTTGACATTCTTTAACCACCTCTTGGTACCACTTTCATATAAGTCAATTAGGGCCACATTTTGACTCTAATCCACCATGAAAGTCACTCTTCACCATATTAGAGTCACTTTGCACCCTATAAGAGTCTCTTGCCACCATATATTGGTACAATTGATCTATTAACTTCATATACATGCAATTTGACATCCTTTAACCACCTCTCTGTACCACTTTCATACAAGTCAATTTAGGACCATATTTTGGCTCTAATCAACCATGTAAGTCACTCTTCACCACATTAGAGTCACTTTGCACCCTATAAGAGTCACTTGCCACCATATATTGGTACAATTGACTTGTTAACATCATCTACATGCAATTTAACATCCTTGAACCACCTCTTGGTACCACTTTTATACTAGTCAATTTTGGGAAACATTTGGCTCTAATCAACAATGTAAGTCACTCTTCACCATATTAGAGTCAATTTGCACCCTATAAGAGTCACTTACCACCATATATTGGTACAATTGACCTATTAACATCATATACATGCAATTTGATATCTTTTAACCACCTCTTGGTACCACTTTTATATAAGTCAATTAGGGCCACATTTTGACTCTAATTAACCATGTAAGTCACTCTTCACCATATTAGAGTCACTTTGCACCCTATAAGAGTCACTTGCCACGATAAATTGGTACAATTGACCAATTAACATCATATACATGCAATTTGACATCTTTTAACCACCTCTTGGTACCACTTTTATATAAGTCAATTAGGGCCACATTTTGACTCTAATCAACCATGTAAGTCACTCTTCACCATATTAGAGTCACTTTGCACCCTATAAGAGTCACTTGCCACCATATATTGGTACAATTGACATTTTAACATTATCTACATACAATTTAACGTCCTTTAACCACCTCTTGGTACCACTTTTATACGAGTCAATTTTGGGAAACATTTTGGCTCTAATCAACCATGTAAGTCACTCTTTACCATATTTAAGTCACTTTGCACCCTATAAGAGGCACTTTCCACCATATATTGGTACAATTAACCTATTAACATCATATACATGCAATTTGACATCCTTTAACCACCTCTCTGTACCAGTTTCATACGAGTCAATTTTGGGCAACATTTTGGATGTAATAAACTATGTAAGTCACTCTTCACCATATTAGAGTCACTTTGCACCCTATAAGAGTCTCTTGCCACCATATATTGGTGCAATTGATCTATTAACTTCATATACATGCAATTTGACATCCTTTAACCACCTCTATGTACCACTTTTATACAAGTCAACTTAGGCCCATATTTTGGCTCTAATCAACCATGTAAGTCACTCTTCACCATATTAGACTCACTTTGCACCCTATAAGAGTCACTTGCCACCATATATTGGTACAATTGACATGTTTACATCATCTACATGCAATTTAACATCCTTTAACCACCTCTTGGTACCACTTTTATACGAGTCAATTTTGGGAAACATTTTGGCTCTAATCAACAATGTAAGTCACTCTTCACCATATTAGAGTCACTTTGCACCCTATAAGAGTCACTTGCCACCATATATTGTTACAATTGACCTATTAACATCATATACATGCAATTTGACATCTTTTAACCACCTCTTGGTACCACTTTTATATAAGTCAATTAGGGCCACATTTTCACTCTAATTAACCATGTAAGTCACTCTTCACCATATTAGAGTCACTTTGCACCCTATAAGAGTCACTTGCCACGATAAATTGGTACAATTGACCTATTAACATCATATACATGCAATTTGACATCTTTTAACCACCTCTTGGTACCACTTTTATACAAGTCAATTAGGGCCACATTTTGACTCTAATCAACCATGTAAGTCACTCTTCACCATATTAGAGTAACTTTGCACCCTATAAGAGTCACTTGCCACCATATACTGGTACAATTGACATGTTAACATCATCTACATGCAATTTAACGTCCTTTAACCACCTCTTGGTACCACTTTTATACGAGTCAATTTTGGGAAACATTTTGGCTCTAATCAACCATGTAAGTCACTCTTCACCATATTTAAGTCACTTTGCACCCTATAAGAGTCAGTTGACACCATATATTGGTTCAATTAACCTATCAACATCATATACATGCAATTTGACATCCTTTAACCATCTCTTTGTACCAGTTTCATACGAGTCAATTTTGGGCAACATTTTGGATGTAATAAACTATGTAAGTCACTCTTCACCATATTAGAGTCACTTTGCACCCTATAAGAGTCTCTTGCCACCATATATAGGTACAATTGATCTATTAACTTCATATACATGCAATTTGACATCCTTTAAACCACCTCTTGGTACCACTTTTATACAAGTCAATTTAGGGCCATATTTTGACTCTAATCAACCATGTAAGTCACTCTTCACCATATTAGAGTCACTTTGCAACCTATACGAGTCTCTTGCCACCATATATTGGTATAATTGACCTATTAACATCATATACATGCAATTTGACATCCTTTAACCACCTCTATGTACCACTTTTATACAAGTCAATTTAGGCCCATATTTTGGCTCTAATCAACCATGTAAGTCACTCTTCACCATATTAGAGTCACTTTGCACCCTATAAGAGTCACTTGCCACCATATATTGGTACAATTGACATGTTAACATCATCTACATGCAATTTAACATCCTTTAACCACCTCTTGGTACCACTTTTATACGAGTCAATTTTGGGAAACATTTGGCTCTAATCAACAATGTAAGTCACTCTTCACCATATTAGAGTCACTTTGCACCCTATAAGAGTCACTTGCCACCATATATTGGTACAATTGACCTATTAACATCATATACATGCAATTTGACATCTTTTAACCACCTCTCGGTACCACTTTTATACGAGTCAATTTTGGGAAACATTTTGGCTCTAATCAACCATGTAAATCACTCTTCACCATATTTAAGTCACTTTGCACCCTATAAGAGTCACTTGCAACCATATATTGGTACAATTGACCTATTAACATCATATACATGCAATTTGACATTCTTTAACCACCTCTTGGTACCACTTTCATATAAGTCAATTAGGGCCACATTTTGACTCTAATCCACCATCAAAGTCACTCTTCACCATATTAGAGTCACTTTGCACCCTATAAGAGTCTCTTGCCACCATATATTGGTAAAATTGATCTATTAACTTCATATACATGCAATTTGACATCCTTTAACCACCTCTCTGTACCACTTTCATACAAGTCAATTTAGGACCATATTTTGGCTCTAATCAACCATGTAAGTCACTCTTCACCACATTAGAGTCACTTTGCACCCTATAAGAGTCACTTGCCACCATATATTGGTACAATTGACATGTTAACATCATCTAAATGCAATTTAACATCCTTTAACCACCTCTTGGTACCACTTTTATACGAGTCAATTTTGGGAAACATTTTGGCTCTAATCAACAATGTAAGTCACTCTTCACCATATTAGAGTCACTTTGCACCCTATAGGAGTCACTTGCCACCATATATTGGTACAATTGACCTATTAACATCATATACATGCAATTTGACATCTTTTAACCACCTCTCGATACCACTTTTATACGAGTCAATTTTGGGAAACATTTTGGCTCTAATCAACCATGTAAATCACTCTTCACCATATTTAAGTCACTTTGCACCCTATAAGAGTCACTTGCAACCATATATTGGTACAATTGACCTATTAACATCATATACATGCAATTTGACATTCTTTAACCACCTCTTGGTACCACTTTCATATAAGTCAATTAGGGCCACATTTTGACTCTAATCCACCATGAAAGTCACTCTTCACCATATTAGAGTCACTTTGCACCCTATAAGAGTCTCTTGCCACCATATATTGGTACAATTGATCTATTAACTTCATATACATGCAATTTGACATCCTTTAACCACCTCTCTGTACCACTTTCATACAAGTCAATTAGGACCATATTTTGGCTCTAATCAACCATGTAAGTCACTCTTCACCACATTAGAGTCACTTTGCACCCTATAAGAGTCACTTGCCACCATATATTGGTACAATTGACTTGTTAACATCATCTACATGCAATTTAACATCCTTGAACCACCTCTTGGTACCACTTTTATACTAGTCAATTTTGGGAAACATTTGGCTCTAATCAACAATGTAAGTCACTCTTCACCATATTAGAGTCAATTTGCACCCTATAAGAGTCACTTACCACCATATATTGGTACAATTGACCTATTAACATCATATACATGCAATTTGACATCTTTTAACCACCTCTTGGTACCACTTTTATATAAGTCATTAGGGCCACATTTTGACTCTAATTAACCATGTAAGTCACTCTTCACCATATTAGAGTCACTTTGCACCCTATAAGAGTCACTTGCCACGATAAATTGGTACAATTGACCAATTAACATCATATACATGCAATTTGACATCTTTTAACCACCTCTTGGTACCACTTTTATATAAGTCAATTAGGGCCACATTTTGACTCTAATCAACCATGTAAGTCACTCTTCACCATATTAGAGTCACTTTGCACCCTATAAGAGTCACTTGCCACCATATATTGGTACAATTGACATTTTAACATTATCTACATACAATTTAACGTCCTTTAACCACCTCTTGGTACCACTTTTATACGAGTCAATTTTGGGAAACATTTTGGCTCTAATCAACCATGTAAGTCACTCTTTACCATATTTAAGTCACTTTGCACCCTATAAGAGGCACTTTCCACCATATATTGGTACAATAACCTATTAACATCATATACATGCAATTTGACATCCTTTAACCACCTCTCTGTACCAGTTTCATACGAGTCAATTTTGGGCAACATTTTGGATGTAATAAACTATGTAAGTCACTCTTCACCATATTAGAGTCACTTTGCACCCTATAAGAGTCTCTTGCCACCATATATTGGTGCAATTGATCTATTAACTTCATATACATGCAATTTGACATCCTTTAACCACCTCTATGTACCACTTTTATACAAGTCAACTTAGGCCCATATTTTGGCTCTAATCAACCATGTAAGTCACTCTTCACCATATTAGACTCACTTTGCACCCTATAAGAGTCACTTGCCACCATATATTGGTACAATTGACATGTTTACATCATCTACATGCAATTTAACATCCTTTAACCACCTCTTGGTACCACTTTTATACGAGTCAATTTTGGGAAACATTTTGGCTCTAATCAACAATGTAAGTCACTCTTCACCATATTAGAGTCACTTTGCACCCTATAAGAGTCACTTGCCACCATATATTGTTACAATTGACCTATTAACATCATATACATGCAATTTGACATCTTTTAACCACCTCTTGGTACCACTTTTATATAAGTCAATTAGGGCCACATTTTCACTCTAATTAACCATGTAAGTCACTCTTCACCATATTAGAGTCACTTTGCACCCTATAAGAGTCACTTGCCACGATAAATTGGTACAATTGACCTATTAACATCATATACATGCAATTTGACATCTTTTAACCACCTCTTGGTACCACTTTTATACAAGTCAATTAGGGCCACATTTTGACTCTAATCAACCATGTAAGTCACTCTTCACCATATTAGAGTAACTTTGCACCCTATAAGAGTCACTTGCCACCATATACTGGTACAATTGACATGTTAACATCATCTACATGCAATTTAACGTCCTTTAACCACCTCTTGGTACCACTTTTATACGAGTCAATTTTGGGAAACATTTTGGCTCTAATCAACCATGTAAGTCACTCTTCACCATATTTAAGTCACTTTGCACCCTATAAGAGTCAGTTGACACCATATATTGGTTCAATTAACCTATCAACATCATATACATGCAATTTGACATCCTTTAACCATCTCTTTGTACCAGTTTCATACGAGTCAATTTTGGGCAACATTTTGGATGTAATAAACTATGTAAGTCACTCTTCACCATATTAGAGTCACTTTGCACCATATAAGAGTCTCTTGCCACCATATATAGGTACAATTGATCTATTAACTTCATATACATGCAATTTGACATCCTTTAACCACCTCTTGGTACCACTTTTATACAAGTCAATTTAGGGCCATATTTTGACTCTAATCAACCATGTAAGTCACTCTTCACCATATTAGAGTCACTTTGCAACCTATACGAGTCTCTTGCCACCATATATTGGTATAATTGACCTATTAACATCATATACATGCAATTTGACATCCTTTAACCACCTCTATGTACCACTTTTATACAAGTCAATTTAGGCCCATATTTTGGCTCTAATCAACCATGTAAGTCACTCTTCACCATATTAGAGTCACTTTGCACCCTATAAGAGTCACTTGCCACCATATATTGGTACAATTGACATGTTAACATCATCTACATGCAATTTAACATCCTTTAACCACCTCTTGGTACCACTTTTATACGAGTCAATTTTGGGAAACATTTTGGCTCTAATCAACAATGTAAGTCACTCTTCACCATATTAGAGTCACTTTGCACCCTATAAGAGTCACTTGCCACCATATATTGGTACAATTGACCTATTAACATCATATACATGCAATTTGACATCTTTTAACCACCTCTCGGTACCACTTTTATACGAGTCAATTTTGGGAAACATTTTGGCTCTAATCAACCATGTAAATCACTCTTCACCATATTTAAGTCACTTTGCACCCTATAAGAGTCACTTGCAACCATATATTGGTACAATTGACCTATTAACATCATATACATGCAATTTGACATTCTTTAACCACCTCTTGGTACCACTTTCATATAAGTCAATTAGGGCCACATTTTGACTCTAATCCACCATCAAAGTCACTCTTCACCATATTAGAGTCACTTTGCACCCTATAAGAGTCTCTTGCCACCATATATTGGTAAAATTGATCTATTAACTTCATATACATGCAATTTGACATCCTTTAACCACCTCTCTGTACCACTTTCATACAAGTCAATTTAGGACCATATTTTGGCTCTAATCAACCATGTAAGTCACTCTTCACCACATTAGAGTCACTTTGCACCCTATAAGAGTCACTTGCCACCATATATTGGTACAATTGACTTGTTAACATCATCTACATGCAATTTAACATCCTTTAACCACCTCTTGGTACCACTTTTATACTAGTCAATTTTGGGAAACATTTGGCTCTAATCAACAATGTAAGTCACTTTTCACCATATTAGATTCAATTTGCACCCTATAAGAGTCACTAACCACCATATATTGGTACAATTGACCTATTAACATCATATACATGCAATTTGACATCTTTTAACCACCTCTTGGTACCACTTTTATATAAGTCAATTAGGGCCACATTTTGACTCTAATTAACCATGTAAGTCACTCTTCACCATATTAGAGTCACTTTGCACCCTATAAGAGTCACTTGCCACGATAAATTAGTACAATTGACCTATTAACATCATATACATGCAATTTGACATCTTTTAACCACCTCTTGGTACCACTTTTATATAAGTCAATTAGGGCCACATTTTGACACTAATCAACCATGTAAGTCACTCTTCACCATATTAGAGTAACTTTGCACCCTATAAGAGTCACTTGCCACCATATACTGGTACAATTGACATGTTAACATCATCTACATGCAATTTAACGTCCTTTAACCACCTCTCGGTACCACTTTTATACGAGTCAATTTTGGGAAACATTTTGGCTCTAATCAACCATGTAAGTCACTCTTCACCATATTTAAGTCACTTTGCACCCTATAAGAGTCACTTGCCACCATATATTGGTACAATTAACCTATCAACATCATATACATGCAATTTGACATCCTTTAACCACCTCTTTGTACCAGTTTCATACGAGTCAATTTTGGTCAACATTTTGGATGTAATAAACTATGTAAGTCACTCTTCACCATATTAGAGTCACTTTGCACCCTATAAGAGTCTCTTGCCACCATATATAGGTACAATTGATCTATTAACATCATATACATGCAATTTGACATCCTTTAACCACCTCTATGTACCACTTTTATACAAGTCAATTTAGGCCCATATTTTGGCTCTAATCAACCATGTAAGTCACTCTTCACCATATTAGAGTCACTTTGCACCCTATAAGAGTCACTTGCCACCATATATTGGTACAATTGACATGTTAACATCATCTATATGCAATTTAACATCCTTTAACCACCTCTTGGTACCACTTTTATACGAGTCAATTTTGGGAAAATTTTTGGCTCTAATCAACAATGTAAGTCACTCTTCACCATATTAGAGTCACTTTGCACCCTATAAGAGTCACTTGCCACCATATATTGGTACAATTGACCTATTAACATCATATACATGCAATTTGACATCTTTTAACCACCTCTAGGTAACACTTTTATGTATAAGTCAATCAGGGCCACATTTTGACTCTAATCAACCATGTAAGTCACTCTTCACCATATTAGAGTCACTTTGCACCCTATAAGAGTCACTTGCCACCATATATTGGTACAATTGACCTATTAACATCATATACATGCAATTTGACATATTTTAACAACCTCTCGGTACCACTTTTATACGAGTCAATTTTGGGAAACATTTTGGCTCTAATCAACCATGTAAATTACTCTTCACCATATTTAAGTCACTTTCCACCCTATAAGAGTCACTTGCAACCATATATTGGTACAATTGACCTATTAACATCATATACATGCAATTTGACATTCTTTAACCACCTCTTGGTACCACTTTTATATAAGTCAATTAGGGCCATATTTTGACTCTAATCAACCATGTAAGTCACTCTTCACCATATTAGAGTCACTTTGCACCCTATAAGAGTCTCTTGCCACCATATATTGGTACAATTGATCTATTAACTTCATATACATGCAATTTGACATCCTTTAACCACCTCTCTGTAGCACTTTTATACAAGTCAATTTAGGACCATATTTTGGCTCTAATCAACCATGTAAGTCACTCTACACCATATTAGAGTCACTTTGCACCCTATAAGAGTCACTTGCCACGATAAATTGGTACAATTGACCTATTAACATCATATACATGCAATTTGACATCTTTTAACCACCTCTTGGTACCACTTTTATATAAGTCAATTAGGGCCACATTTTGACTCTAATCAACCATGTAAGTCACTCTTCACCATATTAGAGTAACTTTGCACCCTATAAGAGTCACTTGCCACCATATACTGGTACAATTGACATGTTAACATCATCTACATGCAATTTAACGTCCTTTAACCACCTTTTGGTACCACTTTTATACGAGTCAATTTTGGGAAACATTTTGGCTCTTATCAACCATGTAAGTCACTCTTCACCATATTTAAGTCACTTTGCACCCTATAAGAGTCACTTGCCACAATATATTGGTACAATTAACCTATCAACATCATATACAAGCAATTTGACATCCTTTAACCACCTCTTTGTACCAGTTTCATACGAGTCAATTTTGGGCAACATTTTGGATGTAATAAACTATGTAAGTCACTCTTCACCATATTAGAGTCACTTTGCACCCTATAAGAGTCTCTTGCCACCATATATAGGTACAATTGTTCTATAAACTTCATATACATGCAATTTGACATCCTTTAACCACCTCTTGGTACCACTTTTATACAAGTCAATTTGGGGCCATATTTTGACTCTAATCAACCATGTAAGTCACTCTTCACCATATTAGAGTCACTTTGCAACCTATACGAGTCTCTTGCCACCATATATTGGTACAATTGACCTATTAACATCATCTACATGCAATTTAACATCCTTTAACCACCTCTTGGTACCACTTTTATACGAGTAAATTTTGGGAAACATTTTGGCTCTAATCAACAATGTAAGTCACTCTTCACCATATTAGAATCACTTAGCACCCTATAAGAGTCACTTGCCACCATATATTGGTACAATTGACCTATTAACATCATATACATGCAATTTGACATCTTTTAACCACCTCTCGTTACCACTTTTATACGAGTCAATTTTGGGAAACATTTTGGCTCTAATCAACCATGTAAATCACTCTTCACCATATTTAAGTCACTTTGCACCCTATAAGAGTCACTTGCAACCGTATATTGGTACAATTGACCTATTAACATCATATACATGCAATTTGACATTCTTTAACCATCTCTTAGTACCACTTTCATATAAGTCTATTAGGGCCACATTTTGACTCTAATCCACCATGAAAGTCACTCTTCACCATATTAGAGTCACTTTGCACCCTATAAGAGTCTCTTGCCACCATATATTGGTACAATTGATATATTAACTTCATATACATGCAATTTGACATCCTTTAACCACCTCTTTGTACCACTTTTATACAAGTCAATTTAGGACCATATTTTGGCTCTAATCAACCATGTAAGTCACTCTTCACCATATTAGAGTCACTTAGCACCCTATAAAAGTCACTTGCCACCATATATTGGTACAATTGACATGTTAACATCATCTACATGCAATTTAACATCCTTTAACCACCTCTTGGTACCATTTTATAGGAGTCAATTTTGGGAAACATTTGGCTCTAATAAACAATGTAAGTCACTCTTCACCATATTAGAGTGACTTTGCACCCTATAAGAGTCACTTGCCACCATATATTGGTACAATTGACCTATTAACATCATATACATGCAATTTGACATCTTTTAACCACCTCTTGGTACCACTTTTATATAAGTCAATTAGGGCCACATTTTGACTCTAATTAACCATGTAAGTCACTCTTCACTATATTAGAGTCACTTTGCACCCTATAAGAGTCACTTGCCACGATAAATTGGTACAATTGACCTATTAACATCATATACATGTAATTTGACATCTTTTAACCACCTCTTGGTACCACTTTTATATAAGTCAATTAGGGCCACATCTTGACTCTAATCAACCATGTAAGTCACTTTTCACCATATTAGAGTCACTTTGCACCCTATAAGAGTCACTTGCCACCATATATTGGTACAATTGACATGTTAACATTATCTACTTGCAATTTAACGTCCTTTAACCACATCTTGGTACCACTTTTATACGAGTCAATTTTGGGAAACATTTTGGCTCTAATCAACCATGTAAGTCACTCTTCACCATATTTAAGTCACTTTGCACCCTATACTATAAGAGTCACTTGCAATTTGACATCTTTTAACCACCTCTTTGTACCAGTTTCATACGAGTCAATTTTGGGCAACATTTTGGATGTAATAAACTATGTAAGTCACTCTTCACCATATTAGAGTCACTTTGCACCCTATAAGAGTCTCTTGCCACCATATATTGGTGCAATTGATCTATTAACTTCATATACATGCAATTTGACATCCATTAACCACCTCTTGGTACCACTTTTATACAAGTCAATTTAGGGTCATATTTTGACTCTAATCAACCATGTAAGTCACTCTTCACCATATTAGAGTCACTTTGCACCCTATACGAGTCTCTTGCCACCGTATATTGGTACAATTGACCTATTAACATCATATACATGTAATTTGACATCCTTTAACCACCTCTATGTACTACTTTTATACAAGTCAATTTAGGCCCATATTTTGGCACTAATCAACCATGTAAGTCACTCTTCACCATATTAGAGTCACTTTGCACCCTATAAGAGTCACTTGCCACCATATATTGGTACAATTGACCTATCTATTAACATCATATACATGCAATTTGACATCTTTTAACCATCTCTTGGCACCACTTTTATATAAGTCAATTAGGGCCACATTTTGACTCTAATCAACCATGTAAGTCACTCTTCACCATATTAGAGTAACTTTGCACCCTATAAGAGTCACTTGCCACCATATACTGGTACAATTGACATGTTAACATCATCTACATGCAATTTAACGTCCTTTACCCACCTCTTGGTACCACTTTTATACGAGTCAATTTCGGTAAAGATTTTAGCTCTAATCAACCATGTAAGTCACTCTTCACCATATTTAAGTCACTTTGCACCCTATAAGAGTCACTTGCCACCATATATTGGTACAATTAACCTATCAACATCATATACATGCAATTTGACATCCTTTAACCACCTCTTTGTACCAGTTTCATACGAGTCAATTTTGGGCAACATTTTGGATGTAATAAACTATGTAAGTCACTCTTCACCATATTAGAGTCACTTTGCACCCTATAAGAGTCACTTGCCACCATATATTGGTACAATTGAAATGTTAACATCATCTACATGCAATTTAACATCCTTTAACCACCTCTTGGTACCACTTTTATAGGAGTCAATTTAGGGCCATATTTTGACTCTAATCAACCATGTAAGTCACTCTTCACCATATTAAAGTCACTTTGCAACCTATACGAGTCTCTTGCCACCATATATTGGTACAATTGACCTTTTAACATCATATACATGCAATTTGACATCCTTTAACCACCTCTATGTACCACTTTTATACAAGTCAATTTAGGCCCATATTTTGGCTCTAATCAACCATGTAAGTCACTCTTCAACATATTAGAGTCACTTTGCACCCTATGAGAGTCACTTGCCACCATATATTAGTACAATTGACATGTTAACATCATTTACATGCAATTTAACATCCTTTAACCACCTCTTGGTACCACTTTTATACGAGTCAATTTTGGGAAACATTTTGGCTCTAATCAACAATGTAAGTCACTCTTCACCATATTAGAGTCACTTTGCACCCTATAAGAGTCACTTGCCACCATATATTGGTACAGTTGACCTATTAACATAATGTACATGCAATTTGACATCTTTTAACCACCTCTTGGTACCACTTTTATATAAGTCAATTAGGGCCACATTTTGACTCTAATTAACCATGTAAGTCACTCTTCACCATATTAGAGTCACTTTGCACCCTATAAGAGTCACTTGCCACGATAAATTGGTACAATTGACCTATTAACATCATATACATGCAATTTAACATCTTTTAACCACCTCTTGGTACCACTTTTATATAATTCAATTAGGGCCACATTTTGACTCTAATCAACCATGTAAGTTACTCTTCACCATATTAGAGTAACTTTGGACCCTATAAGACTCACTTGCCACCATATACTGGTACAATTGACATGTTAACATCATCTATATGCAATTTAACATCCTTTAACCACCTCTTGGTACCACTTTTATATAAGTCAATTAGGGCTACATTTTGACTCTAATCCACCATGAAAGTCACTCTTCACCATATTAGAGTCACTTTGCACCCTATAAGAGTCTCTTGCCACCATATATTGGTACAATTGATCAATTAACTTCATATACATGCAATTTGACATCCTTTAACCACCTCTCTGTACTACTTTTATACAAGTCAATTTATGACCATATTTTGGCTCTAATCAACCATGTAAGTCACTCTTCACCATATTAGAGTCACTTTGCACCCTATAAGAGTCACTTGCCACCATATATTGGTACAATTGACATGTTAACATCATCTACATGCAATTTAACATCCTTTAACCACCTCTTGGTACCACTTTTATACGAGTCAATTTTGGGAAACATTTGGCTCTAATCAACAATGTAAGTCACTCTTCACCATATTAGAGTCACTTTGCACCCTATAAGAGTCACTTGCCACCATATATTGGTACCATTGACCTATTAACATCATATACATGCAATTTGACATCTTTTAACCACCTCTTGGTACCACTTTTATACGAGTCAATTTTGGGAAACATTCGGCTCTAATCAACAATGTAAGTCACTCTTCACCATATTAGAGTCACTTTGCACCCTATAAGAGTCACTTGCCACCATATATTGGTACAATTGACATGTTAACATCATCTACATGCAATTTAACATCCTTTAACCACCTCTTGGTACCACTTTTATACGAGTCAATTTTGGGAAACATTTGGCTCTAATCAACAATGTAAGTCACTCTTCACCATATTAGAGTCACTTTGCACCCTATAAGAGTCACTTGCCACCATATATTGGTACAATTGACCTATTAACATCATATACATGCAATTTGACATCTTTTAACCACCTCTCGGTACCACTTTTATACGAGTCAATTTTGAGAAACATTTTGGCTCTAATCAACCATGTAAATCACTCTTCACCATATTTAAGTCACTTTGCACCCTATAAGAGTCACTTGCAACCATATATTGGTACAATTGACCTATTAACATCATATACATGCAATTTGACATTCTTTAACCACCTCTTGGTACCACTTTCATATAAGTCTATTAGGGCCATATTTTGACTCTAATCCACCATGAAAGTCACTCTTCACCATATTAGAGTCACTTTGCACCCTATAAGAGTCTCTTGCCACCATATATTGGTACAATTGATCTATTAACTTCATATACATGCAATTTGACATCCTTTAACCACCTCTCTGTACCACTTTTATACAAGTCAATTTAGGACCATATTTTGGCTCTAATCAACCATGTAAGTCACTCTTCACCATATTAGAGTCACTTTGCACCCTATAAGAGTCACTTGCCACCATATATTGGTACAATTGACATGTTAACATCATCTACATGCAATTTAACATCCTTTAACCACCTCTTGGTACCATTTTATACGAGTCAATTTTGGGAAACATTTGGCTCTAATAAACAATGTAAGTCACTCTTCACCATATTAGAGTCACTTTGCACCCTACAAGAGTCACTTGCCACCATATATTGGTACAATTGACATGTTAACATCATCTACATGCAATTTAACATCCTTTAACCACCTCTTGGTACCACTTTTATACGAGTCAATTTTTGGAAACATTTTGGCTCTAATCAACAATGTAAGTCACTCTTCACCATATTAGAGTCACTTAGCACCCTATAAGAGTCACTTGCCACCATATATTGGTACAATTGACCTATTAACATCATATACATGCAATTTGACATCTTTTAACCACCTCTTGGTACCACTTTTATATAAGTCAATTAGGGCCACATCTTGACTCTAATCAACCATGTAAGTCACTTTTCACCATATTAGAGTCACTTTGCACCCTATAAGAGTCACTTGCCACCATATATTGGTACAATTGACATGTTAACATTATCTACATGCAATTTAACGTCCTTTAACCACATCTTGGTACCACTTTTATACGAGTCAATTTTGGGAAACGTTTTGGCTCTAATCAACCATGTAAGTCACTCTTCACCATATTTAAGTCACTTTGCACCCTATAAGAGTCACTTGCAATTTGACATCTTTTAACCACCTCTTTGTACTAGTTTCATACGAGTCAATTTTGGGCAATATTTTGGATGTAATAAACTATGTAAGTCACTCTTCACCATATTAGAGTCACTTTGCACCCTATAAGAGTCTCTTGCCACCATATATTGGTGCAATTGATCTATTAACTTCATTTACATGCAATTTGACATCCATTAACCACCTCTTGGTACCACTTTTATACAAGTCAATTTAGGGCCATATTTTGACTCTAATCAACCATGTAAGTCACTCTTCACCATATTAGAGTCACTTTGCACCCTATACGAGTCTCTTGCCACCGTATATTGGTACAATTGACCTATTAACATCATATACATGTAATTTGACATCCTTTAACCACCTCTATGTACTACTTTTATACAAGTCAATTTAGGCCCATATTTTGGCACTAATCAACCATGTAAGTCACTCTTCACCATATTAGAGTCACTTTGCACCCTATAAGAGTCACTTGCCACCATATATTGGTACAATTGACCTATCTATTAACATCATATACATGCAATTTGACATCTTTTAACCATCTCTTGGTACCAATTTTATATAAGTCAATTAGGGCCAAATTTTGACTCTAATTAACCATGTAAGTCACTCTTCACCATATTAGAGTCACTTTGCCCCCTACAAGAGTCACTTGCCACGATAAATTGGTACAATTGACCTATTAACATCATATACATGCAATTTGACATCTTTTAACCACCTCTTGGTACCACTTTTATATAAGTCAATTAGGGCCACATTTTGACTCTAATCAACCATGTAAGTCACTCTTCACCATATTAGAGTAACTTTGCACCCTATAAGAGTCACTTGCCACTATATACTGGTACAATTGACATGTTAACATCATCTACATGCAATTTAACGTCCTTTAACCACCTCTTGGTACCACTTTTATACGAGTCAATTTTGGGAAAGATTTTTAGCTCTAATCAACCATGTAAGTCACTCTTCACCATATTTAAGTCACTTTGCACCCTATAAGAGTCACTTGCCACCATATATTGGTACAATTAACCTATCAACATCATATACATGCAATTTGACATCCTTTAACCACCTCTTTGTACCAGTTTCATACGAGTCAATTTTGGGCAACATTTTGGATGTAATAAACTATGTAAGTCACTCTTCACCATATTAGAGTCACTTTGCACCCTATAAGAGTCACTTGCCACCATATATTTGTACAATTGAAATGTTAACATCATCTACATGCAATTTAACATCCTTTAACCACCTCTTGGTACCACTTTTATAGGAGTTAATTTAGGGCCATATTTTGACTCTAATCAACCATGTAAGTCACTCTTCACCATATTAAAGTCACTTTGCAACCTATACGAGTCTCTTGCCACCATATATTGGTACAATTGACCTTTTAACATCATATACATGCAATTTGACATCCGTTAACCACCTCTATGTACCACTTTTATACAAGTCAATTTACGCCCATATTTTGGCTCTAATCAACCATGTAAGTCACTCTTCAACATATTAGAGTCACTTTGCACCCTATGAGAGTCACTTGCCACCATATATTAGTACAATTGACATGTTAACATCATTTACATGCAATTTAACATCCTTTAACCACCTCTTGGTACCACTTTTATACGAGTCAATTTTGGGAAACATTTTGGCTCTAATCAACAATGTAAGTCACTCTTCACCATATTAGAGTCACTTTGCACCCCATAAGAGTCACTTGTCGTCATATATTGGTACAATTGACCTATTAACATAATGTACATGCAATTTGACATCTTTTAACCACCTCTTGGTACCACTTTTATATAAGTCAATTAGGGCCACATTTTGACTCTAATTAACCATGTAAGTCACTCTTCACCATATTAGAGTCACTTTGCACCCTATAAGAGTCACTTGCCACGATAAATTGGTACAATTGACCTATTAACATCATATACATGCAATTTAACATCTTTTAACCACCTCTAGGTACCACTTTTATATAATTCAATTAGGGCCACATTTTGACTCTAATCAACCATGTAAGTTACTCTTCACCATATTAGAGTAACTTTGGACCCTATAAGAGTCACTTGCCACCATATATTGATACAATTGACATGTTAACATCATCTACATGCAATTTAACGTCCTTTAACCACCTCTTGGTACCACTTTTATAGGAGTCAATTTAGGGCCATATTTTGACTCTAATCAACCATGTAAGTCACTCTTCACCATATTAAAGTCACTTTGCAACCTATACGAGTCTCTTGCCACAATATATTGGTACAATTGACCTTTTAACATCATATACATGCAATTTGACATCCCTTAACCACCTCTATGTAGCACTTTTATACAAGTCAATTTAGGCCCATATTTTGGCTCTAATCAACCATGTAAGTCACTCTTCAACATATTAGAGTCACTTTGCACCCTATGAGAGTCACTTGCCACCATATATTAGTACAATTGACATGTTAACATCATTTACATGCAATTTAACATCCTTTAACCACCTCTTGGTACCACTTTTATACGAGTCAATTTTGGGAAACATTTTGGCTCTAATCAACAATGTAAGTCACTCTTCAGCATATTAGAGTCACTTTGCACCCTATAAGAGTCACTTGCCACCATATATTGGTACAATTGACCTATTAACATAATGTACATGCAATTTGACATCTTTTAACCACCTCTTGGTACCACTTTTATATAAGTCAATTAGGGCCACATTTTGACTCTAATTAACCATGTAAGTCACTCTTCACCATATTAGAGTCACTTTGCACCCTATAAGAGTCACTTGCCACGATAAATTGGTACAATTGACCTATTAACATCATATACATGCAATTTAACATCTTTTAACCACCTCTTGGTACCACTTTTATATAATTCAATTAGGGCCACATCTTGACTCTAATCAACCATGTAAGTCACTTTTCACCATATTAGAGTCACTTTGCACCCTATAAGAGTCACTTGCCACCATATATTGGTACAATTGACATGTTAACATTATCTACATGCAATTTAACATCCTTTAACCACATCTTGGTACCACTTTTATACGAGTCAATTTTGGGAAACGTTTTGGCTCTAATCAACCATGTAAGTCACTCTTCACCATATTTAAGTCACTTTGCACCCTATAAGAGTCACTTGCAATTTGACATATTTTAATCACCTCTTTGTACCAGTTTCATACGAGTCAATTTTGGGCAACATTTTGGATGTAATAAACTATGTAAGTCACTCTTCACCATATTAGAGTCACTTTGCACCCTATAAGAGTCTCTTGCCACCATATATTGGTGCAATTGATCTATTAACTTCATATACATGCAATTTGACATCCATTAACCACCTCTTGGTACCACTTTTATACAAGTCAATTTAGGGCCATATTTTGACTCTAATCAACCATGTAAGTCACTCTTCACCATATTAGAGTCACTTTGCACCCTATACGAGTCTCTTCCCACCGTATATTGGTACAATTGACCTATTAACATCATATACATGTAATTTGACATCCTTTAACCACCTCTATGTATTACTTTTATACAAGTCAATTTAGGCCCATATTTTGGCACTAATCAACCATGTAAGTCACTCTTCACCATATTAGAGTCACTTTGCACCCTATAAGAGTCACTTGCCACCATATATTGGTACAATTGACCTATCTATTAACATCATATACATGCAATTTGACATCTTTTAACCATCTCTTGGTACCACTTTTATATAAGTCAATTAGGGCCACATTTTGACTCTAATTAACCATGTAAGTCACTCTTCACCATATTAGAGTCACTTTGCACCCTACAAGAGTCACTTGCCACGATAAATTGGTACAATTGACCTATTAACATCATATACATGCAATTTGACATCTTTTAACCACCTCTTGGTACCACTTTTATATAAGTCAATTAGGGCCACATTTTGACTCTAATCAACCATGTAAGTCACTCTTCACCATATTAGAGTAACTTTGCACCCTATAAGAGTCACTTGCCACCATATACTGGTACAATTGACATGTTAACATCATCTACATGCAATTTAACGTCCTTTAACCACCTCTTGGTACCACTTTTATACGAGTCAATTTTGGGAAAGATTTTAGCTCTAATCAACCATGTAAGTCACTCTTCACCATATTTAAGTCACTTTGCACCCTATAAGAGTCACTTGCCACCATATATTGGTACAATTAACCTATCAACATCATATACATGCAATTTGACATCCTTTAACCACCTCTTTGTACCAGTTTCATACGAGTCAATTTTGGGCAACATCTTGGATGTAATAAACTATGTAAGTCACTCTTCACCATATTAGAGTCATTTTGCACCCTATAAGAGTCACTTGCCACCATATATTGGTACAATTGAAATGTTAACATCATCTACATGCAATTTAACATCCTTTAACCACCTCTTGGTACCACTTTTATAGGAGTCAATTTAGGGCCATATTTTGACTCTAATCAACCATGTAAGTCACTCTTCACCATATTAAAGTCACTTTGCAACCTATACGAGTCTCTTGCCACCATATATTGGTACAATTGACCTTTTAACATCATATACATGCAATTTGACATCCGTTAACCACCTCTATGTACCACTTTTATACAAGTCAATTTACGCCCATATTTTGGCTCTAATCAACCATGTAAGTCACTCTTCAACATATTAGAGTCACTTTGCACCCTATGAGAGTCACTTGCCACCATATATTAGTACAATTGACATGTTAACATCCTTTACATGCAATTTAACATCCTTTAACCACCTCTTGGTACCACTTTTATACGAGTCAATTTTGGGAAACATTTTGGCTCTAATCAACAATGTAAGTCACTCTTCACCATATTAGAGTCACTTTGCACCCCATAAGAGTCACTTGCCATCATATATTGGTACAATTGACCTATTAACATAATGTACATGCAATTTGACATCTTTTAACCACCTCTTGGTACCACTTTTATATAAGTCAATTAGGGCCACATTTTGACTCTAATTAACCATGTAAGTCACTCTTCACCATATTAGAGTCACTTTGCACCCTATAAGGGTCACTTGCCACGATAAATTGGTACAATTGACCTATTAACATCATATACATGCAATTTAACATCTTTTAACCACCTCTAGGTACCACTTTTATATAATTCAATTAGGGCCACATTTTGACTCTAATCAACCATGTAAGTTACTCTTCACCATATTAGAGTAACTTTGGACCCTATAAGACTCACTTGCCACCATATACTGGTACAATTGACATGTTAACATCATCTACATGCAATTTAACGTCCTTTAACCACCTCTTGGTACCACTTTTATATAAGTCAATTAGGGCCACATTTTGACTCTAATCCACCATGAAAGTCACTCTTCACCATATTAGAGTCACTTTGCACCCTATAAGAGTCTCTTGCCACCATATATTGGTACAATTGATCAATTAACTTCATATACATGCAATTTGACATCCTTTAACCACCTCCCTGTACCACTTTTATACAAGTCAATTTAGGACCATATTTTGGCTCTAATCAACCATGTAAGTCACTCTTCACCATATTAGAGTCACTTTGCACTCTATAAGAGTCACTTGCCACCATATATTGGTACAATTGACATGTTAACATCATCTACATGCAATTTAACATCCTTTAACCACCTCTTGGTACCATTTTATACGAGTCAATTTTGGGAAACATTTGGCTCTAATAAACAATGTAAGTCACTCTTCACCATATTAGAGTCACTTTGCACCCTATAAGAGTCACTTGCCACCATATACTGGTACAATTGACATGTTAACATCATCTACATGCAATTTAACATCCTTTAACCACCTCTTGGTACCACTTTTATACGAGTCAATTTTGGGAAACATTTTGGCTCTAATCATCCATGTAAGTCACTCTTCACCATATTAGAGTCATTTTGCAACCTATACGAGTCTCTTGCCACCATATATTGGTACAATTGACCTTTTAACATCATATACATGCAATTTGACATCCCTTAACCACCTCTATGTAGCACTTTTATACAAGTCAATTTAGGCCCATATTTTGGCTCTAATCAACCATGTAAGTCACTCTTCAACATATTAGAGTCACTTTGCACCCTATGAGAGTCACTTGCCACCATATATTAGTACAATTGACATGTTAACATCATTTACATGCAATTTAACATCCTTTAACCACCTCTTGGTACCACTTTTATACGAGTCAATTTTGGGAAACATTTTGGCTCTAATCAACAATGTAAGTCACTCTTCACCATATTAGAGTCACTTTGCACCCTATAAGAGTCACTTGCCACCATATATTGGTACAATTGACCTATTAACATAATGTACATGCAATTTGACATCTTTTAACCACCTCTTGGTACCACTTTTATATAAGTCAATTAGGGCCACATTTTGACTCTAATTAACCATGTAAGTCACTCTTCACCATATTAGAGTCACTTTGCACCCTATAAGAGTCACTTTCCACGATAAATTGGTACAATTGACCTATTAACATCATATACATGCAATTTAACATCTTTTAACCACCTCTTGGTACCACTTTTATATAATTCAATTAGGGCCACATTTTGACTCTAATCAACTATGTAAGTTACTCTTCACCATATTAGAGTAACTTTGGACCCTATAAGACTCACTTGCCACCATATACTGGTACAATTGACATGTTAACATCATCTACATGCAATTTAACGTCCTTTAACCACCTCTTGGTACCACTTTTATATAAGTCAATTAGGGCCACATTTTGACTCTAATCCACCATGAAAGTCACTCTTCACCATATTAGAGTCACTTTGCACCCTATAAGAGTCTCTTGCCACCATATATTGGTACAATTGATCAATTAACTTCATATACATGCAATTTGACATCCTTTAACCACCTCCCTGTACCACTTTTATACAAGTCAATTTAGGACCATATTTTGGCTCTAATCAACCATGTAAGTCACTCTTCACCATATTAGAGTCACTTTGCACTCTATAAGAGTCACTTGCCACCATATATTGGTACAATTGACATGTTAACATCATCTACATGCAATTTAACATCCTTTAACCACCTCTTGGTACCATTTTATACGAGTCAATTTTGGGAAACATTTGGCTCTAATAAACAATGTAAGTCACTCTTCACCATATTAGAGTCACTTTGCACCCTATAAGAGTCACTTGCCACCATATATTGGTACAATTGACATGTTAACATCATTTACATGCAATTTAACATCCTTTAACCACCTCTTGGTACCACTTTTATACGAGTCAATTTTGGGAAACATTTTGGCTCTAATCAACAATATAAGTCACTCTTCACCATATTAGAGTCATTTTGCACCCTATAAGAGTCACTTGCCACCATATATTGGTATAATTGACCTATTAACATAATGTATGCAATTTGACATCTTTTAACCACCTCTTGGTACCACTTTTATATAAGTCAATTAGGGCCACATTTTGACTCTAATTAACCATGTAAGTCACTCTTCACCATATTAGAGTCACTTTGCACCCTATAAGAGTCACTTGCCACGATAAATTGGTACAATTGACCTATTAACATCATATACATGCAATTTAACATCTTTTAACCACCTCTAGGTACCACTTTTATATAATTCAATTAGGGCCACATTTTGCCTCTAATCAACCATGTAAGTTACTCTTCACCATATTAGAGTAACTTTGGACCCTATAAGAGTCACTTGCCACCATATATTGGTACAATTGACATGTTAAC
The DNA here is from genome assembly GCF_009905375.1 of Apium graveolens. Taxonomy (NCBI): domain Eukaryota; kingdom Viridiplantae; phylum Streptophyta; class Magnoliopsida; order Apiales; family Apiaceae; genus Apium; species Apium graveolens. The sequence continues at coordinate 11,969 of NW_027417520.1, read as the reverse complement.
ATCATCTACATGCAATTTAACGTCCTTTAACCACCTCTTGGTACCACTTTTATAGGAGTCAATTTAGGGCCATATTTTGACTCTAATCAACCATATGTAAGTCACTCTTCACCATATTAAAGTCACTTTGCAACCTATACGAGTCTCTTGCCACCATATATTGGTACAATTGACCTTTTAACATCATATACATGCAATTTGACATCCTTTAACCACCTCTATGTACCACTTTTATACAAGTCAATTTAGGCCCATATTTTGGCTCTAATCAACCATGTAAGTCACTCTTACACATAATAGAGTCACTTTGCACCCTATGAGAGTCACTTGCCACCATATATTAGTACAATTGACATGTTAACATCATTTACATGCAATTTAACATCCTTTAACCACCTCTTGGTACCACTTTTATACGAGTCAATTTTGGGAAACATTTTGGCTCTAATCAACAATGTAAGTCACTCTTCACCATATTAGAGTCACTTTGCACCCTATAAGAGTCACTTGCCACCATATATTGGTACAATTGACCTATTAACATAATGTATATGCAATTTGACATCTTTTAACCACCTCTTGGTACCACTTTTATATAAGTCAATTAGGGCCACATTTTGACTCTAATTAACCATGTAAGTCACTCTTCACCATATTAGAGTCACTTTGCACCCTATAAGAGTCACTTTCCACGATAAATTGGTACAATTGACCTATTAACATCATATACATGCAATTTAACATCTTTTAACCACCTCTTGGTACCACTTTTATATAATTCAATTAGGGCCACATTTTGACTCTAATCAACCATGTAAGTTACTCTTCACCATATTAGAGTAACTTTGGACCCTATAAGACTCACTTGCCACCATATACTGGTACAATTGACATGTTAACATTATCTACATGCAATTTAACGTCCTTTAACCACCTCTTGGTACCACTTTTATATAAGTCAATTAGGGCCACATTTTGACTCTAATCCACCATGAAAGTCACTCTTCACCATATTAGAGTCACTTTGCACCCTATAAGAGTCTCTTGCCACCATATATTGGTACAATTGATCAATTAACTTCATATACATGCAATTTGACATCCTTTAACCACCTCTCTGTACTACTTTTATACAAGTCAATTTAGGACCATATTTTGGCTCTAATCAACCATGTAAGTCACTCTTCACCATATTAGAGTCACTTTGCACCCTATAAGAGTCACTTGCCACAATATACTGGTACAATTGACATGTTAACATCATCTACATGCAATTTAACGTCCTTTAACCACCTCTTGGTACCACTTTTATACGAGTCAATTTTGGGAAAGATTTTAGCTCTAATCAACCATGTAAGTCACTCTTCACCATATTTAAGTCACTTTGCACCCTATAAGAGTCACTTGCCACCATATATTGGTACAATTAACCTATCAACATCATATACATCCAATTTGACATCCTTTAACCACCTCTTTGTACCAGTTTCATACGAGTCAATTTTGGGCAACATTTTGGATGTAATAAACTATGTAAGTCACTCTTCACCATATTAGAGTCACTTTGCACCCTATAAGAGTCACTTGCCACCATATATTGGTACAATTGAAATGTTTACATCATCTACATACAATTTAACATCCTTTAACCACCTCTTGGTACCACTTTTATAGGAGTCAATTTAGGGTCATATTTTGACTCTAATCAACCATGTAAGTCACTCTTCACCATATTAAAGTCACTTTGCAACCTATACGAGTCTCTTGCCTCCATATATTGGTACAATTGACCTTTTAACATCATATACATGCAATTTGACATCTTTTAACCACCTCTTGGTACCACTTTTATACGAGTCAATTTTGGGAAACATTTGACTCTAATCAACAATGTAAGTCACTCTTCACCATATTAGAGTCACTTTGCACCCTATAAGAGTCACTTGCCACCATATATTGGTACAATTGACATGTTAACATCATCTACATGCAATTTAACATCCTTTAACCACCTCTTGGTACCACTTTTATACGAGTCAATTTTGGGAAATATTTGGCTCTAATCAACAATGTAAGTCACTTCTTCACCATATTAGAGTCATTTTGCACCCTATAAGAGTCACTTGCCACCATATATTGGTACAATTGACCTATTAACATCATATACATGCAATTTGACATCTTTTAACCACCTCTCGGTACCACTTTTATACGAGTCAATTTTGGGAAACATTTTGGCTCTAATCAACCATGTAAATCACTCTTCACCATATTTAAGTCACTTTGCACCCTATAAGAGTCACTTGCAACCATATATTGGTACAATTGACCTATTAACATCATATACATGCAATTTGACATTCTTTAACCACCTCTTGGCACCACTTTCATATAAGTCTATTAGGGCCACATTTTGACTCTAATCCACCATGAAAGTCACTCTTCACCATATTAGAGTCACTTTGCACCCTATAAGAGTCTCTTGCCACCATATATTGGTACAATTGATCTATTAACTTCATATACATGCAATTTGACATCCTTTAACCACCTCTCTGTACCACTTTTATACAAGTCAATTTAGGACCATATTTTGGCTCTAATCAACCATGTAAGTCACTCTTCACCATATTAGAGTCACTTTGCACCCTATAAGAGTCACTTTCCACCATATATTGGTACAATTGACACGTTAACATCATCTACATGCAATTTAACATCCTTTAACCACCTCTTGGTACCATTTTATACGAGTCAATTTTGGGAAACATTTGGCTCTAATAAACAATGTAAGTCACTCTTCACCATATTAGAGTCACTTTGGACCCTATAAGAGTCACTTGCCACCATATATTGGTACAATTGACATGTTAACATCATTTACATGCAATTTAACATCCTTTAACCACCTCTTGGTACCACTTTTATACGAGTCAATTTTGGGAAACATTTTGGCTCTAATCAACAATGTAAGTCACTCTTCACCATAGTAAAGTCACTTTGCACCCTATAAGAGTCACTTGCCACCATATATTGGTACAATTGACCTATTAACATAATGTACATGCAATTTGACATCTTTTAACCACCTCTTGGTACCACTTTTATATAAGTCAATTAGGGCCACATTTTGACTCTAATTAACCATGTAAGTCACTCTTCACCATATTAGAGTCACTTTGCACCCTATAAGAGTCACTTTCCACGATAAATTGGTACAATTGACCTATTAACATCATATACATGCAATTTAACATCTTTTAACCACCTCTAGGTACCACTTTTATATAATTCAATTAGGGCCACATTTTGACTCTAATCAACCATGTAAGTTACTCTTCACCATATTAGAGTAACTTTGGACCCTATAAGAGTCACTTGCCACCATATATTGGTACAATTGACATGTTAACATCATCTACATGCAATTTAACGTCCTTTAACCACCTCTTGGTACCACTTTTATAGGAGTCAATTTAGGGCCATATTTTGACTCTAATCAACCATGTAAGTCACTCTTCACCATATTAAAGTCACTTTGCAACCTATACGAGTCTCTTGCCACCATATATTGGTACAATTGACCTTTTAACATCATATACATGCAATTTGACATCCTTTAACCACCTCTATGTACCACTTTTATACAAGTCAATTTAGGCCCATATTTTGGCTCTAATCAACCATGTAAGTCACTCTTCAACATATTAGAGTCACTTTGCACCCTATGAGAGTCACTTGCCACCATATATTAGTACAATTGACATGTTAACATCATTTACATGCAATTTAACATCCTTTAACCACCTCTTGGTACCACTTTTATACGAGTCAATTTTGGGAAACATTTTGGCTCTAATCAACAATGTAAGTCACTCTTCACCATATTAGAGTCACTTTGCACCCTATAAGAGTCACTTGCCACCATATATTGGTACAATTGACCTATTAACATAATGTACATGCAATTTGACATCTTTTAACCACCTCTTGGTACCACTTTTATATAAGTCAATTAGGGCCACATTTTGACTCTAATTAACCATGTAAGTCACTCTTCACCATATTAGAGTCACTTTGCACCCTATAAGAGTCACTTGCCACGATAAATTGGTACAATTGACCTATTAACATCATATACATGCAATTTAACATCTTTTAACCACCTCTTGGTACCACTTTTATATAATTCAATTAGGGCCACATTTTGACTCTAATCAACCATGTAAGTTACTCTTCACCATATTAGAGTAACTTTGGACCCTATAAGACTCACTTGCCACCATATACTGGTACAATTGACATGTTAACATCATCTACATGCAATTTAACGTCCTTTAACCACCTCTTGGTACCACTTTTATATAAGTCAATTAGGGCCACATTTTGACTCTAATCCACCATGAAAGTCACTCTTCACCATATTAGAGTCACTTTGCACCCTATAAGAGTCTCTTGCCACCATATATTGGTACAATTGATCAATTAACTTCATATACATGCAATTTGACATCCTTTAACCACCTCTCTGTACTACTTTTATACAAGTCAATTTAGGACCATATTTTGGCTCTAATCAACCATGTAAGTCACTCTTCACCATATTAGAGTCACTTTGCACCCTATAAGAGTCACTTGCCACAATATACTGGTACAATTGACATGTTAACATCATCTACATGCAATTTAACGTCCTTTAACCACCTCTTGGTACCACTTTTATACGAGTCAATTTTGGGAAAGATTTTAGCTCTAATCAACCATGTAAGTCACTCTTCACCATATTTAAGTCACTTTGCACCCTATAAGAGTCACTTGCCACCATATATTGGTACAATTAACCTATCAACATCATATACATCCAATTTGACATCCTTTAACCACCTCTTTGTACCAGTTTCATACGAGTCAATTTTGGGCAACATTTTGGATGTAATAAACTATGTAAGTCACTCTTCACCATATTAGAGTCACTTTGCACCCTATAAGAGTCACTTGCCACCATATATTGGTACAATTGAAATGTTTACATCATCTACATGCAATTTAACATCCTTTAACCACCTCTTGGTACCACTTTTATAGGAGTCAATTTAGGGCCATATTTTGACTCTAATCAACCATGTAAGTCACTCTTCACCATATTAAAGTCACTTTGCAACCTATACGAGTCTCTTGCCTCCATATATTGGTACAATTGACCTTTTAACATCATATACATGCAATTTGACATCTTTTAACCACCTCTTGGTACCACTTTTATACGAGTCAATTTTGGGAAACATTTGACTCTAATCAACAATGTAAGTCACCTTTCACCATATTAGAGTCACTTTGCACCCTATAAGAGTCACTTTCCACCATATATTGGTACAATTGACATGTTAACATCATCTACATGCAATTTAACATCCTTTAACCACCTCTTGGTACCATTTTATACGAGTCAATTTTGGGAAACATTTGGCTCTAATAAACAATGTAAGTCACTCTTCACCATATTAGAGTCACTTTGCACCCTATAAGAGTCACTTGCCACCATATATTGGTACAATTGACATGTTAACATCATATACATGCAATTTAACATCCTTTAACCACCTCTTGGTACCACTTTTATACGAGTCAATTTTGGGAAACATTTTGGCTCTAATCAACAATGTAAGTCACTCTTCACCATATTAGAGTCACTTTGCACCCTATAAGAGTCACTTGCCACGATAAATTGGTACAATTGACCTATTAACATAATGTACATGCAATTTGACATCTTTTAACCACCTCTTGGTACCACTTTTATATAAGTCAATTAGGGCCACATCTTGACTCTAATCAACCATGTAAGTCACTCTTCACCATATTAGAGTCACTTTGCACCTTATAAGAGTCACTTGCCACCATAAATTGGTACAATTGACCTATTAACATTATCTACATGCAATTTAACGTCCTTTAACCACATCTTGGTACCACTTTTATACGAGTCAATTTTGGGAAACATTTTGGCTCTAATCAACCATGTAAGTCACTCTTCACCATATTTAAGTCACTTTGCACCTATAAGAGTCACTTGCCACCATATATTGGTACAATTAACCTATCAACATCATATACATGCAATTTGACATCCTTTAGCCACCTCTTTGTACCAGTTTCATACGAGTCAATTTTGGGCAACATTTTGGATGTAATAAACTATGAAAGTCACTCTTCACCATATTAGAGTCACTTTTCACCCTATAAGAGTCACTCGCCACCATATATTGGTACAATTGAAATGTTAACATCATCTACATGCAATTTAACATTCTTTAACCACCTCTTGGTACCACTTTTATAGGAGTCAATTTAGGGCCATATTTTGACTCTAATCAACCATGTAAGTCACTCTTCACCATATTAAAGTCACTTTGCAACCTATACGAGTCTCTTGCCACCATATATTGGTACAATTGACCTTTTAACATCATATACATGCAATTTGACATCCTTTAACCACCTCTATGTACCACTTTATACAAGTCAATTTAGGCCCATATTTTGGCTCTAATCAACCATGTAAGTCACTCTTCAACATATTAGAGTCACTTTGCACCCTATGAGAGTCACTTTCCACCATATATTAGTACAATTGACATGTTAACATCATTTACATGCAATTTAACATCCTTTAACCACCTCTTGGTACCACTTTTATACGAGTCAATTTTGGGAAACATTTTGGCTCTAATTAACAATGTAAGTCACTCGTCACCATATTAGAGTCATTTTGCACCCTATAAGAGTCACTTGCCACCATATATTGGTATAGTTGACCTATTAACATAATGTACATGCAATTTGACATCTTTTAACCACCTCTTGGTACCACTTTTATATAAGTCAATTAGGGCCACATTTTGACTCTAATTAACCATGTAAGTCACTCTTTACCATATTAGAGTCACTTTGCACCCTATAAGAGTCACTTGCCACGATAAATTGGTACAATTGACCTATTAACATCATATACATTCAATTTAACATCTTTTAACCACCTCTTGGTACCACTTTTATATAATTCAATTAGGGCCACATTTTGACTGTAATCAACCATGTAAGTTACTCTTCACCATATTGGAGTAACTTTGGACCCTATAAGACTCACTTGCCACCATATACTGGTACAATTGACATGTTAACATCATCTACATGCAATTTAACGTCCTTTAACCACCTCTTGGTACCACTTTTATATAAGTCAATTAGGGCCACATTTTGACTCTAATCCACCATGAAAGTCACTCTTCACCATATTAGAGTCACTTTGCACCCTATAAGAGTCTCTTGCCACCATATATTGGTACAATTGATCAATTAACTTCATATACATGCAATTTGACATCCTTTAACCACCTCTATGTACTACTTTTATACAAGTCAATTTAGGACCATATTTGGCTCTAATCAACCATGCAAGTCACTCTTCACCAAATTAGAATCACTTTGCACCCTATAAGAGTCACTTGCCACCATATATTGGTACAATTGACATGTTAACATCATCTACATGCAATTTAACATCCTTTAACCACCTCTTGGTACCACTTTTATACGAGTCAATTTTGGGAAATATTTGGCTCTAATCAACAATGTAAGTCACTCTTCACCATATTAGAGTCACTTTGCACCCTATAAGAGTCACTTGCCACCATATATTGGTACAATTGACCTATTAACATCATATACATGCAATTTGACATCTTTTAACCACCTCTTGGTACCACTTTTATACGAGTCAATTTTGGGAAACATTTGGCTCTAATCAACAATGTAAGTCACTATTCACCATATTAGAGTAACTTTGCACCCTATAAGAGTCACTTGCCACCATATATTGGTACAATTGACATGTTAACATCATCTACATGCAATTTAACATCCTTTAACCACCTCTTGGTACCACTTTTATACGAGTCAATTTTGGGAAACATTTGGCTCTAATCAACCATGTAAATCACTCTTCACCATATTTAAGTCACTTTGCACCCTATAAGAGTCACTTGCAACCATATATTGCTACAATTGACCTATTAACATCATATACATGCAATTTGACATTTTTTAACCACCTCTTGGTACCAGTTTTATACGAGTCAATTTTGGGAAACATTTGGCTCTAATCAACAATGTAAGTCACTCTTCACCATATTAGAGTCACTTTGCATCCTATAAGAGTCACTTGCCACCATATATTGGTACAATTGCCTATTAACATCATATATATGTAATTTGACATCTTTTAACCACCTCTTGGTACCACTTTTATATAAGTCAATTAGGGCCACATTTTGACTCTAATTAACCATATAAGTCACTCTTCACCATATTAGAGTCACTTTGCACCCTATAAGAGTCGCCTCGATAAATTGGTACAATTGACCTATTAACATCATATACATGTAATTTGACATCTTTTAACCACCTCTTGGTACCACTTTTATATAAGTCAATTAGGGCCACATTTGACTCTAATCAACCATGTAAGTCACTCTTCACCATATTAGAGTAACTTTGCACCCTATAAGAGTCACTTGCCACCATATATTGGTACAATTGACCTATTAACATAATGTACATGCAATTTGACATCTTTTAACCACCTCTTGGTACCACTTTTATATAAGTCAATTAGGGCCACATTTTGACTCTAATTAACCATGTAAGTCACTCTTCACCATATTAGTCACTTTGTACCCTATAAGAGTCACTTGCCACGATAAATTTGTACAATTGACCTATTAACATCATATACATGCAATTTAACATCTTTTAACCACCTCTTGGTACCACTTTTATATAATTCAATTAGGGCCAAATTTTGACTCTAATCAACCATGTAAGTTACTCTTCACCATATTAGAGTAACTTTGGACCCTATAAGACTCACTTGCCACCATATACTGGTACAATTGACATGTTAACATCATCTACATGCAATTTAACGTCCTTTAACCACCTCATGGTACCCACTTTTATATAAGTCAATTAGGGCCACATTTTGACCCTAATCCACCATGAAAGTCACTCTTCACCATATTAGATTCACTTTGCACCCTATAAGAGTCTCTTGCCACCATATATTGGTACAATTGATCAATTAACTTCATATACATGCAATTTGACATCCTTTAACCACCTCTCGGTACTACTTTTATACAGTCAATTTAGGACCATATTTTGGCTCTAATCAACCATGTAAGTCACTCTTCAACATATTAGAGTCACTTTGCACCCTATAAGAGTCACTTGCCACAATATATTGGTACAATTGACATGTTAACATCATCTACATGCAATTTAACATCCTTTAACCACCTCTTGGTACCACTTTTATACGAGTCAATTTTGGGAAACATTTGGCTCTAATCAACAATGTAAGTCACTCTTCACCATATTAGAGTCACTTTGCTCCCTATAAGAATCACTTGCCACCATATATTGGTACAATTGACCTATTAACATCATATACATGTAATTTGACATCTTTTAACCACCTCTTGGTACCACTTTTATATAAGTCAATTAGGGCCACATTTTGACTCTAATCAACCATGTAAGTCACTCTTCACCATATTAGAGTAACTTTGCACCCTATAAGAGTCACTTGCCACCATATATTGGTACAATTGACCTATTAACATAATGTACATGCAATTTGACATCTTTTAACCACCTCTTGGTACCACTTTTATATAAGTCAATTAGGGCCACATTTTGACTCTAATCCACCATGAAAGTCACTCTTCACCATATTAGAGTCACTTTGCACCCTATAAGAGTCTCTTGCCACCATATATTGGTACAATTGATCAATTAACTTCATATACATGCAATTTGACATCCTTTAACCACCTCTCTGTACTACTTTTATACAAGTCAATTTAGGACCATATTTTGGCTCTAATCAACCATGTAAGTCACTCTTCACCATATTAGAGTCACTTGCACCCTATAAGAGTCACTTGCCACAATATACTGGTACAATTGACATGTTAACATCATCTACATGCAATTTAACGTCCTTTAACCACCTCTTGGTACCACTTTTATACGAGTCAATTTGGGAAAGATTTTAGCTCTAATCAACCATGTAAGTCACTCTTCACCATATTTAAGTCACTTTGCACCCTATAAGAGTCACTTGCCACCATATATTGGTACAATTAACCTATCAACATCATATACATCCATTTGACATCCTTTAACCACCTCTTTGTACCAGTTTCATACGAGTCAATTTTGGGCAACATTTTGGATGTAATAAACTATGTAAGTCACTCTTCACCATATTAGAGTCACTTTGCACCCTATAAGAGTCACTTGCCACAATATATTGGTACAATTGAAATGTTTACATCATCTACATGCAATTTAACATCCTTTAACCACCTCTTGGTACCACTTTTATAGGAGTCAATTTAGGGCCAATATTTGACTCTAATCAACCATGTCAGTCACTCTTCACCATATTAAAGTCACTTTGCAACCTATACGAGTCTCTTGCCTCATATATTGGTACAATTGACCTTTTAACATCATATACATGCAATTTGACAATCTTTAACCACCTCTTGGTACCACTTTTATACGAGTCAATTTTGGGAAACATTTGACTCTAATCAACAATGTAAGTCACCTTTCACCATATTAGAGTCACTTTGCACCCTATAAGAGTCACTTTCCACCATATATTGGTACAATTGACATGTTAACATCATCTACATGCAATTTAACTCCTTTAACCACTCTTGGTACCATTTTATACGAGTCAAGTTTGGGAAACATTTGGCTCTAATAAACAATGTAAGTCACTCTTCACCATATTAGAGTCACTTTGCACCCTATAAGAGTCACTTGCCCCCATATATTGTACAATTGACTGTTAACATCATATACATGCAATTTAACATCCTTTAACCACCTCTGGTACCACTTTTACGAGTCAATTTGGGAACATTTTTGGCTCTAATCAACAATGTAAGTCACTCTTACCATATTAGAGTCACTTTGCAACCTATAAGATCACTTGCACGATAAATTGGGTACAATGACCTATTAACATAATGTACAGCAATTTGACATCTTTAACCACCTCTTGGTACCACTTTTATATAAGTCAATTAGGGCCACATCTTGACTCTAATCAACCATGTAAGTCACTCTTCACCATATTAGAGGTCACTTTGCACCTTATAAGAGTCACTTGCCACCATAAATTGGTACAATTGACCTATTAACATTATCAACTGCAATTTAACGTCCTTTAACCACATCTTGGTACCACTTTTATACGAGTCAATTTTGGAAACTTTGGCTCTAATAACCATGTAAGTCACTCTTCACCATATTTAAGTCACTTTGCACCTATAAGAGTCACTTGCCACCATATATTGGTCACAATTAACCTATCAACATCATATACATGCAATTTGACATCCTTTAGCCACCTTTGTACCAGTTCATACGAGTCAATTTTGGGCAACATTTTGGATGTAATAAACATGAAAGTCACTCTTCACCATATTAGAGTCACTTTTCACCTATAAGAGCACTCGCCACCATATATTGGTACAATGAAATGTTAACATCATCTACATGCATTTAACATTCTTTAACCACCTCTTGGTACCACTTTTATAGGAGTCAATTTTAGGGCCATATTTTTGACTCTAATCAACCATGTAAGCAATCTTTCACCATATTAAAGTCACTGTGCAACCCTATACGAGTCTCTTGCCACCATATATTGGTACAATTGACCTTTTAACATCATACATGCAATTTGACATCCTTTAACACCTCTATGTACCACTTTTATCAAGTCAATTTAGCCATATTTTGGCTCTAATCAACCATGTAATCACTCTTCAACATTTAGAGTCACTTTGCACCCTATGAGAGTCAACTTTCCACCATTATTAGTACAT
>NW_027417519.1:0-109035 GCF_009905375.1 Apium graveolens | reverse complement strand
CATATATACCATCACAACAACAGTATAACGGGTAGAAAACTTGCCTGAGCGACTGGGGGTTACGAATGGCTCGGACGAGTCTGGTAACCTATAAACAACAGTAAGTTGGAATTAAACCAAAGTCACTTGTAAATCTATACTTTAACTAACTTAGACTCTAACGCTTGTTTTGCGCTTACTGATTCTCTTAAGTCCTCGCGTAGTACCTCGGCTCCACCCTTTTTAATAATTAACCTTTACGAGTTTTAAGGCGATTCTTTCGCGAGTGTCTTACCAACTGCCTAACACCTTACCATAAATGTTTCATACATTAATTAACCCTTTTGGTCTTTACCTATGTTTCAAAGTAAGGCGATGGGAAAAGTTTCGTTCGCGAAACGCCGTTACTTGAAACGTCGTTTCTCCTAAACCGTGCGTTCGGAATCGAACGAACTACTATCCAAAACGAAGCTCGTAACATGAGCTATCTAAACATGGCAGTGTCATAATCTAGCAGGGGGTTCTCGGGTCCTAATGTTATGCACAAAAACAGTCCAAAGAAAATCGGCGTTACGACGGCTATGTTTACGCGATTACCAATGTTTTAAACTACTCCAATTAACCACCAACCAACTCATAACCATCAATACAAAACTTCACCTAAACCATACCACATCAGTCCATAATCTCCAAGGTTTTCACTCAAACACCACAATCAAGACCTATGAACTATAATCAAGCTTCAATTACCAAAACACTTCCAATCAAACCAACTACTATAATCACAATCCATGCTTCTCATTTCACAACACCAACCATTAAACTTACTAACAAATAAGTAAAGGATAGGTTTGAAGTTTATTACCTTCCTTGGGAGGTGTTAAGTTGCTAGGAAGCCTTAGGAGCCTCCTACAAGCTTGATCTTTTTCCAAAGAAATCAGAACAAAAGTTACGCTTTGAAGTTTCTAAAAGTCCGATTTAAGAACTGTAAAAATGAGGGTCTTACCGTGATTATTTGGATGAGACTTGTGAACAAGAGTTATAGGCCATCTCAATCCTTTCCAATGAGCTATAGAACACAATATTTGAGTGAGAAATGAAGGAGAACAGCGTTTTTGTTTCTGGTTCTGTTTTGGCCGAGAGCATGAAACAATGCCTTGGTTTCTTTTTGATTTTGATGAAAAATGATTTGCTTGGCTTGGTTGGTTTGATTTTTGTGTTTGTTTTTAAGTAATTACCTAGTTTGCCCTTGATTTTGTGTGGTTAAAAAGCCACCACATCTCCTTCCTTCCCATGTCATGCTGTGTCATCCTCATGATGTCATCCTGCCCTCCTTGTCCTCTTCTCATTGGTTGGGTGACATCATCCTCTCTATCCCTTTGATTAACTTCCTAATTGTTTGCCTAATGACCGCTGATCTGTTATACGGTTCACTTAACTTTCGTTTTCGTTTATCGTTTGAAGGATCATACCCGGGATCTTATTACTTAGGTTCCCTTAACCTTTCTCAATATATTATATTCCTTTTAATGATCCTCTCCTATAATCCTTTAATTTAAATCATTTTTTCCTGTTACCTTTTTCTCAATCTTTCCATATCTAGTGTATTTCCGGGAAAATCAAAGTGTTCGATTTGGTTCTGACGATCTTTACATACACTTATATCCCCTAAAAGTACTAATAAATCTCAGAATATCCATATCAAACCCCTACATAGTGTGGCATGAAAAATTTCTCATTCAGCAAAAACACTATTCATAAGGGTTTTCAAAAATTTCCCAAAAATTGGGGTTATTACAGTCTCCCCTCCTTAAAAGGATTTCGTCCCGGAATCAGATAAATGAAGGGATACTCTCTTAGCATTGCACTTTCTAACTCTCGAGTAAATTTTCCCACATTGTGGTTCTACCATCAAACTCTTACTATTTGATAACCTTCTCCTAAGCACTCTTTCCTTTTTACTCTATACCCTTCCTGGTTGCTCCATATAGTTACTCTGGTTGCATGTCTATGCCTCATATGCCCCTATTTGTCTGACATCCGAATTACACTTCCTTAAATTGATACGTGGAACACGTTATGAACTTGCTACAGGTTCGGGGTAGGGCTAGCTCATATGCTAACTTCCCAAACGTCTTAATATATCCAAGGGTCCAACAAATTGTAGACTTAGCTTTCCTTTCTTTCCGAACCTCATCATCCTTTTCAGGGTTTCCAAGGGGATACCTATAACATTACTAGGCCCCCTATTTCATACTCTTTGTCCTTTTTGAGTCAAATCAGCATACCTCTTATGTCCATCTTGGGTACTACCAGCCGTCCTCTGATTAGATCTATTATATCCTGGTCCTTTGGACTACTGCGGGTCCGAGCATCTTGCACTCTACAACTTCATCCTAACATAAGGAGATCGACATTATCTTCCCTCAAGGATCTCATAAGGTGCCACCTCGATAATGACAATATCTATTGTCATGATATAACTAAATCCGCGTTAATGATCATTCCAAATTCTTCAAGTCTATTGCACAGACTCTCATTATAGCGTTTAGCATTAGAGCTTTTGCTTCTCAATACCTTCTTTTCTAGTTCGTAATCACTACAACCTTCCGTTCCTAATATTATACTAGTTATACTTTTGCTCTAGCGTTCTATAACCTTTTAATGACCACGACAACCTTAGTATCACGAATGTGTTTTCCATTCCGCATACTACCACCTCACTTTATTACTCCTTTTTCAGTTGTTTCTATTTTCCAAAATTTGATCAATCAAAGAAGTAAAGGAATTTGTTGAGAGATCACTATGATCATGCAACCTTGTTATATTGCATAGTTAGTACAGAAGGTGGCCAGCCTTTAGTACTTGACAAGCAATTAAACAATAGATGGTATCCTACTAGGCTTCTATCACACAGATAGATAGTCATTCGCAATACCTCCCCTTCTGGAAGGGTTGTTCTTCTCAGATTACATGAAATGAAAAGAAGGAAAGAACGAACTGAAGAGAATTGTATATATAAAAAAAATATATACTGCCATAAATATCTGCTTGGAACCTACTCTGAATTATAGAGGTTTGTCATAGGAGAACAAACATAAACTATTTATATCACATCAAGTATTAGCATCGTATTTCCCATGCCTAAATATTTATATTCCATTCATCATTCTATGACCCATGCTCTTCCTCGAGCTTATACACATCACCTTTGAAACTCCCTCGACATCGAAAATCGAATCTGGGATCTCATTCTAGACCTCATCGTTACTAGAACCCATTTCTATACCGCAACCTTCTTCGTATATAATACGACTCTCTATTGATAAAAGAGATAACTATTCCTAGGTAGATACTCTACTTAATTAGTCCTATCAATGATACTTATACACTACCACGACCCTTAGTGGTACTCATCTCCATCCATTCCAATACAACTCTCACCGGTTGTAATCAGCTCGTTACTCGCAAATCATTGCTGCCTTACTATGGTCCACCACTGACCCACTGTCATCATTCACTTTCCATGAAATCTTAATAGCTAACCATAAACGGATCCATCGTCGTATCAAATCCTTCTAAGGAGGTAACATAATCATCCATTTGTAACACCCCCAGATCCGGGGTCGGATCCGGTCGTCACGGTCTTTCATTCCACAATACCACTTCACTTACTTAATAAAATAACCTTATGCTGTGACCCCACACTAACACACACCACAACCCGTTATAGTCTCAGATAAATTGAAATAAGTACAAGTCTTGGAACCCACAATTTAAAAGTTATTACAACCCAAAATGATTACTTGATAAATTTACAGTTGATTGCCATTATCTGCCACAAGTTATAATTATACATAATTGATTCTCAAAAGTAGATAGTATGATCTACAATAGATCTACCTCTGCAGCTATAGCAGCTACAACATCATCGGGAAGACGCAGGACGCTTCCCACGCGCTTGCGCTGGGTCTGCTGGAGTCTGGCCATCTTTCCTAACTGTTGTTGTGTGATGAAGAAATAAAGCAAGGGTGAGCAGCAAGCCCACCAAAATAATATGTATAATGATTTACAATATATGAGCCTACTCATAATACTCATGAAAGTCTTGGTCAAAAGAAATGAACCAAGTTTGATATCTTAATGCGATGAAGTCGCAAATATTCAGTATATATACATATATACTTTTCAAAATATTGGAAGTCCTCTTCCATGCATAATACACAAAGTCCCAGTGTATAACTGTATAAAAAAATATCGTTGCAAGGTGATCTCTATATCTAACCTTGTCTCAACGTTTTTTTTGAAAATCTTTGTCATTCATAAGACAATTATTAATTAGATATAAGTTTAAAAGATGAAGTTACAAGATACCCCAATATACTTAATCTTTCCCAAATACTACTTGAACTACCACCGTTCAAGTTATAATTAGCTTCAAAAGTTCATCACATAGATGAGACTATAAGACAAGATTTGAATAGATTAAATCTTTAAAATATTATCAAAATAAAATGAAGTTACGAGATACTTCATTTGATGTAAACATCATTTTGAAACTTGACCCTGCCAACACTCAACAATCGCCCAACCGTAGCCTTTCCATCGAAGTGCTCTGGGTAGTGTTGCAAAAATTATCCAATTGGATGATGAACTCATTACGGGAGTTTGCCGCGCCAGGAAGACCACTTACGATGATCAGTCGTAGTAGTACAACCCCACCATTTTCTACATGTAGAGGAGAACCTGTCGGATTTACTTGTCAACCGAACACTGAACTCCTAAGGAAAGGACCGCCTTAGCGGAACTTCCAGGCCATTTGGGCCAATATAATAAGGCTGGGCCGGCGCTACTCGGCCACTTATGCCACTCCTAGTTCAGATGAAATCCATGACTCTGAAACGTAAAGCTCGTTTCCCCCTTTCCCCAAGTAGAAACTTGTTGATACGGCTCCACCAAGAAGTCGTACCTAGTTGGAAAGGAAAACTCACCGATATTTCCCAGGCGATGCCTGTTAATGGATTAACTTGTTCCAAGAATTTTACTTCCCGAATATTGGGTAAGTAATCAAAACTCTTTTACCAAGACAGCAACCTTGTTGCGAATATAAAACACCCACCGAGCCGGATCCCCCAGGTTTTGAGCGAGTATTTAAATCCCCTTTTTAAAAGGAAGATCTTAAATATAAAAATAGTTTTGGGATCCGCTCTAACTTTTGAAAATCATTTTAAAGACTCGAAAACACTTTAAAGAGTGTTTGGAGTAAAACTGATTTAATGAAGTAAATCAGTCCCCAGAATATTTAGAAAATGTCTGAATATTATTATTTAAATAATATTCCCATAAAAAATAATCTTTATAAAATAATTGAAGTAGAAGTATTAAAACTTATACTTGAAATGAATAGCAAATAATCAAAGATATACTTATACGAAAGTAATATCTTTATTTGAATAATCAAAATAAGTTTGATTATCGACACCTTATTCTTTAATAAAATAAAGAATATATCTCAGCAAATAATCGGAGTCATAGATCCTCAAATGAATATTCAAATAATATTCAATAAATAAAATAAGCTGAGTCATAATACCTCGAATGAATATTATAAATAATATTCATTAAATAAAGGAGTCATACATCCTCAAATGAATGTCCAAGTAATATCCAATAAATAATGTAAAGGATCATACGCCTTCGAATAATATTCGAAATAATATTCAATAATAAAATAAAGTTAAAGTTATCGAATAAACCTTATTCGATTAATAGTTTAAAAAAACTATATCCATATATATATATAAATATATATATATATATAATACTCGGGAACATCGACTCCCGGTTTAGAAATATGTTCACCTTTTATCCCCTATACTAAGGGTATACGCAACTACTTGCTTATTTCTAGCATAGGTATTATGCAACTATAAGCATTGAAATCAACAGATAGATAACCAGATTACGAAACAGACATGCATATATACCATATTAGCATGCTCCAATATATCGCAAAATTTGCTAATAACAATCATGCAATATCACAAGATAATGCATATACATATATTTACATCACAACAACAGTATAACGGGTAGAAAACTTGCCTGGGCGACTGGGGTTACGAATGGCTCGGGACGAGTCTGGTAAACCTATAAACAACAAGTAAGTTGGAATTAAACCAAAGTCACTTGTAAATCTATACTTTAACGAACTTAGACTCTAACGCTTGTTTTGCGCTCACTGATTCGCTTAAGTCACTCGGGTACCCTCGGCTCCACCATTTTTATAATTTAACCTTTACGAGTTTAAAGCGATTCCTTCGCGGATGTCTTACCAACTGCTTATTACACACTTACCTAAATGTTTCATACTTCAATTAGTCCTTTAAGGTCTTTAACCTATGTTCAAAGTAGGCGAGGGGAAAAGTATCGTTCGCGAAACGCCGTTACTTGAAACGGTCGTTTCTCCTAAACCGTGCATCGGAATCGAACGAACTACATATCAAAACGAAGCTCGTAACATGAGCTATCTAAACAAGGCAGTGGTCATAATCTAGCAGGGGGTCCTCGGGTCCTAATGTTATGCACAAAACAGTCTAAAGAAAATCGGACGTTACGACAGCTATGTTTACGCGATTACCAATATTTATACCACTCCAAATTCTTTACCAATTCACTACAACCACCCAACCATCATCAATACATCAAACACAACTTATATCAAGGCAAAGTCAGTCCATAATCTCAAGGTTTTCCAACTTATTCAACCACAAACATGATCTACTAACCATAACTTAAGATTCATTAACCATAACCAAGATTCATATCCAAAATCACCACAATCCAACCAAACTATCTAACATACATGGATCTTGTTATACATACATGGATATTTCTATATATACATTAATCCATCCATAAACTCATCAAAACTCAAAGTTCAAACTATAAGTTAAAGGTGAAAGTTGTTTATACCTCCTTGAAGCTTCCTAACACAACCCAAGAGCTTTGAATGCCTAAAAGAACCTTGATCCTTGCTTGTATAACCTTAATCTTTCATAAAAATTCAAGAAAACTAAAGTTATTTCTTGAAGGTTACTATTCACCATCTTCTTCCTTGATTTATTGGAAGAGATTGTGAAGGAATTAGGAGCTTAAACTTATAGCATATCCATATCTATGTACAAGGAAGCTTAGATAATTACCTTGTGATTTAACAATGCTTGGAACTTGATTTTTGAAATTCTTGCCCTTGAAAAAGATGAAAAGCCGAGAGCAAGATGATGAGAATGAAATGATTTTGTGTTTTTTGATTTGTTTGGCTTAGCTTGGTTGTTTTTTGTTTTGTTTTTGGTTAATTACCTTAATAACCTTATATTTGTGTGGTTATAAACCAACCACACCTCCTCCTTCCCTATGTCATGCTTACATCACATTGCTATGTCATCCTCCCTTCCTTGTCTTCTTCTCATTGGTTGGGTGACATCACTTCCTCTAATCCCTTTGCTTAACTTCCTAATTGTTTGCCTAATGACCGCTGATCTGTTATACGGTTCGCTTAACTTTCGTTTTCGTTTATCGTTTGAAGGATCATACCCGGGATCTTATTACTTAAGTTCCCTTAACCTTTCTCATTACATTATATTCCTTTTATGATCCTCTCTTATAATCCTTTAATTTAAATCCTTTTTATCCTGTTACCTTTTTCTCAATTCTTTCCGTATCTAGTGGATTTCCGGGAAAAATCAAAGTGTTCGGATTTGGATTCTGACGATCTTTACATACACTTATATCCCATATAAAGTACTAATAAAATCTCAGAATATCCATATCAGAACCCCTACATAGTGTGGCATGAAAAGTTTTCTCATTCAGCAAAAACACTATTCATAAGGGTTTCAAAAATTTCCAAAAATTGGGGTTATTACAGTCTCCCCTCCTTAAAAGGATTCCGTCCCGGAATCAGATAGAAAATAAATAGGGATACCTTCCTAGCATTGCACTTTCTAACTCTTAAGTAAATTTTCCCACATTGTGGTCCTACCACCAAACTCTGCCTAGTTTGATAACCCTTCTCCTAAGCACTTGTCCCTTTTCGATCTATAACCCTTTTGGTTGCTCCATATAGGTTACGTCGGGTTGCATATCTATGCGCTCATATGCCTCTATTTATCTAGCATCTGAATTACACTTCCTTAACAGTGATACGTGAAACATGTTATGAACTTGCTACATATTCGGGGTTAGGGCTAGCTCATATGCTAACTTCCCAAACGTCTTAATATATCCAAGGGTCCAACAAATTGTAGACTTAGCTTTCCTTTCCTTCCGAACCTCATCAATCCTTTCCAAGGGATACCTATATCATTACTAGGTCCCCTATTTCATACTCTTTATCCTTTCGTGTCAAATCAACATACTTATCATGTCCATCTTGGGCTACTACCAGCCGTCCTCTGATTAGATCTATCATATCCTTGGTCCTTTGGACTACTGCGGGTCCGAGCATCTTGCGCTCTACAACTTCATCCTAACATAAGGGAGATCGACATTGTCTTCCCTCAATGATCTCATAAGGCGACATCTCGATGATGACATATGATCTATTGTCGTAAGATAACTCAATTCGAATTAAGTGATCATTCCAATTCTTTCAAGTCTATTGCACAGACTCTCATTATTGCTTTTAACATTAGAGCTTCTGCTTCTCAATACCCATTCTTTTCCAGTTCGTAATCGCTACTACCTTCCGTTCCTAATATTATACTGGTTATACTTTTGCTCGTTAGCGTCTATAACCTTTTAATAACCACGTCAACCTTAGTATCACGAATGTGTTCCCATTCCGCATACTACCACCACTTTATTACTCCTCTTTCAGTTGCTTCTATTTTCCAAAATTTGATCAATCAAATAGAAGTAAAGGAATTTGTTGAGAGATCACTAAGATCATGAACACTTGTTATATCGCATAGTTAGTACAGAAGGTGGCCAGCCTTTAGTACTTGACAAGCAATTAAACAATAGCTGGTATCCTACTAGGCTTCTATCACACAGATAGATAGTCATTCGGCAATACCTCCCCTTTCTGGAAGGGTTGTTCTTCTCAGCTTACATGAAATGAAAAGAAGAGAAAAGAACGAACTGAAGAGAATTGTATATATGAAAAAAATATACTGCCACAAAATATCTGGCTTGGAATCTACCTCTGAACTATAGAGGTTTGTCATAGGAGAACAAAACATATATGTATTTATATCAACATCAAGTATTATAGCATCGTATTTCACGTGCCTAAATATTTTCGCTATCCCGTCCATCATTCTATGGACCCATGCCCCTCCTCGAGCTTATACACAATTACCTTTGAAACTCCCTCGACATCGAAAATCGAACCTGGGATCTCATTCTAGACATCATCGTTACTAGAATTCTATGCTTGCACCGCAACCTTCCTCGTATAATAATACGACTCTCTATTGATAAGAAAGAATAATAATTCACTATGTAGATACTCTACTTAATTAGTCTATTAATGATAACTTATACACTACCACGACCCGATTAGTGGTACTCAATCTCAACACCCATTCCAATACAACTCTCACGGTTGTAATCAGCTCAATACTCGCAGAATCATTGCTGCCTTACTATGGTCCACCACTGACCTACTGTCGTCATTCATTTTCCATGAAGTCTTAATAGCTAACCATACGGAGTCCATACAGGTCGTATCTAATTCTCCTAAGGAGTTAACATAACCACCAATCACAATTCATGAAGAACACTCCAAACTCTGACGTACTTTCATGACATGAAGCAGATAAAATTGCAGAAGAGTTTCAATCAAAGCAACGATAGCAGGTTAATACCATTTTTAATCATATGCCTTAGATAGAAGACTTAACTCAAAGGTTCGTCTAGTCCTTTTTGGAAACATGGTCCTGGCTTATTCTCAAGATAGTACCTCCTAAGATAGATAGCCCGTTCATGGCGATTACACGAATTAAACCTTTGCCAACTACTATTACGGTTGGGTATTGCACAGTCATCAGAAGGAATGTCAATCTTCCAAACCATAATACAATCTGCATAGCTTTAACCATCATCATTGTATTCCTTTGGCACAAGCGCCTATAATTATCCTCTTACCTTTAAAGTGTCGGCCACCTCTTTGGCCTTTCCTGATAGTAAAATTTCCTTACAGTCAATGTCATTTTAACCACCTCCAAATAAATTTTTTCCACCTTATTTCAACACAGCTTATGTGAAGATGTTTTCCTTAAAATCTGATGAGTAAAAAAAAAATCACCAGTTTTCCATAAGTTATTGCCTCAGTCTTTAGAGGTTAATCACTGTCATGACTGACTCTCAATCATAATTAGAACATCTTTTATCTTAAGTCCTAATTGCCCTGAACAATTTCGACCATTATTGGTTCGATCCATACCTTCTCGTGGTTTAACACGTGCCTCACTTGGCATCATTATAATTACGTCATATTTCCTTTATCAACATTTCCATTCTTGAGAATTTTGAATATTACCTTTCTCATTGCAAAACCTCTAAGGTTATCCTTGAATCATTCATCCTGTATTCCCTAGATACAGGGCATATCAAAATACCATTCACTATTACTAGAACCATTGTCTATATACTTCTGAAAAATTTCTCCACTGATCCTTAAAGGTTATTATTACCTTAATGCTTTCCAATTCATACTGTCAAAACTCATACTATCCCTATCAAGGGTGAAATGCCAACCTTTATGCATTCCCCTAGGATTCGTTTTAAGTTACCGATGTTCTATCCTTAATTCCACCTTTAAAAAGGTACAAGCATCCTTCCATGGATAAATAAAGTCATATATCCCTGATAAGGGTATCTTATTCAATCATTCCCACCTCGATAGTCTATACCGAATTTCACAATAACATCTTATACAACATGAGGTCAATCCACATGGCCTCCAAAAGATAAAAATGGTTATCCGCTTTTCTTTCCTGATTTGGTAATGATCACATGGATGATCTGGAAGATATTGGTCGTGTTCAACGTGAACTTCTTCTTAATAAATCCTTATTTACTTTTGTCGTTTATCTCAACAGTCATCTCAATGTTGGGATATCTTTCATACCTGGCGTCTCCCTTCCTGGGTATCAAGCCACCGGTCTTACACTTCACATTCTTGAAGGTCACTTCCTTCATCCAATTTTCCTAATTTCTTACTTCCTTGTCTCCTCAGTCTATCCACGTCTCAATATTTATCCTTCGAACTATCTCAAGGTTTCCTCAAATCCTCCCAACTTATAGGGGATAAAATATATTTATCTCTTATGCCTTCAACCATCAATTTAACTCATGGTGAATCACCCTCATCCTGAAGATTACATACTTTTCTATTTCTATTGCTACGAGTCTTTAGGGTTTCCTCATACCCAACTTCCTTATCATTCCTCAAACTCTATTGCCTTTATATTTCTTTCCACTTCAGTTTTTTTTTTTCCTTTCTCTTATCATTATTTCATGAACCAACACAACTTAAGCATTGATTTCAAACATCCCGTCATTCTGGATTCGTGTCCTTAGAACGAATCTTGACAACTTTTACAACTTAGACTCATAATTTATCATACTCGTCTGCCTTTGTTCTGGCTCTAAAGCTTTTACACTATCTCCTTATCTTTGGGAATTACTTTCCCGAAAACAATTGACTGAACTTAAATCAGTTTATTATAATCTCTTGCTCCGTGCCTTCCTTGGCCTTTCACCGGCGGGTGGCCTCTCTCTTAGGAGGGTAAGTGATAAAAACAGTCTTTTGTGATTCGTCAATCATTTAGAATCTCAAATGATTCCTATATTTCCTTTAGCCAGGCTCTTGCCTCGACTGGGTCAGCTTGTTCCTTGGAACTCTGAGAGCTTAGCGATTTAAAGGTCCTGAAAGAATTTCCCACCGCACTGTCTCCTCAGGGTGGTGGTTGGGGATAATAGTCTAAGTTCTCTTTAGACAGGTCCATGAATTTCCGTATAGGAGTACCGTCTCGGGTCTCCTTATCTCGCTCGACTTTTTGTTTCCTTAGTATGAAATGTTTCATCCTACTCCCCATAATTGGGGTCATCTTTTAATTTAAAATCCTCATTTTCCACTCCATTATGTCATGGGTTCCTTCTATCTTGATGGCGACCTCCCTGACTATCACGTTCAGGGTTTGCTCTAAATCTTATTCCTCAAACTAGCTTTCATCTAAGATCTCATCTTTAAGCTCTTGAACATTTGGAACCCAAATTCTGTAGGAATACCTCATTATTCCCTTCTCATCTTTCTTGGTATTAACCTCTTATCTATTTGTTGGCTCTCTGCCTTCATTCATAACTTTTTCTGGCACAATATGATCTTTTCCAATAATTCGGGCTGTATTGCTATCTCAAACAGCTTTTCGGTACCGGCTCCGGTTACCTTCACTACTATTTCCATTTTCTCAAAATCTCTTATAAACTCTCTAAAAGACATTATCATCTTGAGTCTCTCCTTTTTACTAAGGGCATCAGCCACCATATTGGCTTTCCCCAAATGATAAAGAATCTCCCAATCATAATTCTTGATTAGCTCTAACCGCCTCCTCTGGCGTATGTTGAGCTCTTTCTACGTAAGAATGTACTAGAGCACTTATGGCTTAGGTAATTCTCGCACTTCTCTCCATACAAGTAGTGCCTCCAATCTTTAGGGTAAAACTATTGCCACGAGCCTAAGCTCATGGGCGGGGATATCGAATTTCATATTACCTTAATTGTCTTGACGCAGACGCGATTATCTTGCTGTGCTAAGAAGCACCCTAATTCCTTATGCGAAGCGTCACTTATAAATCACAAAATCTCCTTTTTCCATCCGGCAATGCCAGCATAGGGGCCATCACCAACCTCTGCTTCAGTTCTTGAAAGCTGTTCTCGCATTTCTTTGTCCATTCGAACTTCTCAGTCTTACGAGTAAGCCGCGTTAAAGGGGGCTACTATCTTTACAAACTTGAACGAACCTCCGGTAGTGATCGACCAATCCTACCTCTGGTAGTTGACCTAACCATGGTCATCAATTCATCAGTGGTCCTTTATCCATTCTTGTCAGGATCCTCCATGGGATCCTCCTCAGCAACTATCCCTTCTAGGACAACATCCTTAATATCAACATCATCCGGTCCTGCGTTAGGACGCTCTATCGGATCCACAATCCGATCTCCAATTAGTAATAAAACATCATCGCGCTGTTGCTCCTCAACCTCAGGGTTCGGAGTCCCGCTACCATATACGATAATGAACTACGCTCCTATCACGATATTTATAAGGGTTCCCATAAGGGTTTTAACTGTCAGTACTACGTTAGGTAGCCCGACTATGAACTTGGCAAGAGTTCTTATTATCTTAGTTAACTTATTATCTTAACGTCCCATCATCTCTGAGGTTTATAACACTTAGCTCTGATACCATTTCTGTAACAACCCCCTGATCCGGGGTCGGGGATCCGGGTCGTCACGGTCTTTCATTCCACAATACCACTTCACTTACTTAATAAAAATAACCTTATGCTGTGACCCCACACTAACACACACCACAACCCGTTATAGTCTCAGAGATGAAATTGAAATAAGTACAAGTCTTGGAACCCACAATTTAAAAGTTATTACAACCCAAAATGATTACTTGATAAATTTACAGTTGATTGCCATTATCTGCCACAAGTTATAATTATACATAATTGATTCTCAAAAGTAGATAGTATGATCTACAATAGATCTACCTCTGCAGCTATAGCAGCTACAACATCATCAGGAAGACGCAGGACGCTTCCCACGCGCTTGCGCTGGGTCTGCTGGAGTCTGGCCATCTTTCCTAACTGTTGTTGTGTGATGAAGAAATAAAGCAAGGGTGAGCAGCAAGCCCACCAAAATAATATGTATAATGATTTACAATATATGAGCCTACTCATAATACTCATGAAAGTCTTGGTCAAAAGAAATGAACCAAGTTTGATATCTTAATGCGATGAAGTCGCAAAATATTCAGTATATATACATATATACTTTTCAAAATATTGGAAGTCCTCTTCCATGCATAATATACACAAAGTCCCAGTGTATAACTGTATAAAAAAATATCGTTGCAAGGTGATCTCATATATCTAACCTTGTCTCAACGTTTTTTTTTCTGAAAATCTTTGTCATTCATAAGACAATTATTAATTAGATATAAGTTTAAAAGATGAAGTTACAAGATACCCCAATATACTTATATCTTTCCCAAATACTACTTGAACTACCACCGTTCAAGTTATAAATTAGCTTCAAAAGTTCATCACATAGATGAGACTATAAGACAAGATTTGAATAGATTAAATCTTTAAAATATTATCAAAATAAAATGAAGTTACGAGATACTTCATTTGATGTAAACATCATTTTGAAAACTTGACCCTGCCAACACTCAACAATCGCCCAACCGTAGCCTTTCCATCGAAGTGCTCTGGGTAGTGTTGCAAAAATTATCCAATTGGATGATGAACTCATTACGGGAGTTTGCCGCGCCAGGAAGACCACTTACGATGATCAGTCGTAGTAGTACAACCCCACCATTTTCTACATGTAGAGGAGAACCTGACGGATTTACTTGTCAACCGAACACTGAACTCCTAAGGAAAGGACCGCCTTAGCGGAACTTCCAGGCCATTTGGGCCAATATAATAAGGCTGGGCCGGCGCTACTCGGCCACTTATGCCTCTCCTAGTTCAGATGAAATCCATGACTCTGAAACGTAAAGCTCGGTTCCCCCTTTCCCCTAGTAGAAACTTGTTGATACGGCTCCACCAAGAAGTCGTACCTAGTTGGAAAGGAAAACTCACCGATATTTCCCAGGCGATGCCTGTTAATGGATTAACTTGTTCCAAGAATTTTACTTCCCGAATATTGGGTAAGTAATCAAAAACTCTTTTACCAAGACAGCAACCTTGTTGCGAATATAAAACACACCACCGAGCCGGATCCCCCAGGTTTTGAGCGAGTATTTAAATCCCCTTTTTAAAAGGAAGATCTTAAATATAAAAATAGTTTTGGGATCCGCTCTAACTTTTGAAAATCATTTTAAAGACTCGAAAACACTTTAAAGAGTGTTTGGAGTAAAACTGATTTAATGAAGTAAATCAGTCCCCAGAATATTTAGAAAATGTCTGAATATTATTATTTAAATAATATTCCCATAAAAAAATAATCTTTATAAAATAATTGAAGTAGAAGTATTAAAACTTATACTTGAAATGAATAGCAAATAATCAAAGATATACTTATACGAAAGTAATATCTTTATTTGAATAATCAAAAATAAGTTTGATTATCGACACCTTATTCTTTAATAAAATAAAGAATATATCTCAGCAAATAATCGGAGTCATAGATCCTCAAATGAATATTCAAATAATATTCAATAAATAAAATAAGCTGAGTCATAATACCTCGAATGAATATTATAAATAATATTCATTAAATAAAATAAAGGAGTCATACATCCTCAAATGAATGTCCAAGTAATATCCAATAAATAATGTAAAGGAGTCATACGCCTTCGAATAATATTCGAAATAATATTCAATAATAAAATAAAGTTAAAGTTATCGAATAAACCTTATTCGATTAATAGTTTAAAAAAACTATATCCATATATATATATATATAAATAAATAAATATATATATAATATACTCGGGAACATCGACTCCCGGTTTAGAAATATGTTCACCTTTTATCCCCTATACTAAGGGTATACGCAACTACTTGCTTATTTCTAGCATAGGTATTATGCAACTATAAGCATTGAAATCAACAGATAGATAACCAGATTACGAAACAGACATGCATATATACCATATTAGCATGCTCCAATATATCGCAAAATTTGCTAATAACAATCATGCAATATCACAAGATAATGCATATACATATATTTACATCACAACAACAGTATAACGGGTAGAAAACTTGCCTGGGCGACTGGGGTTACGAATGGCTCGGGACGAGTCTGGTAACCTATAAACAACAAGTAAGTTGGAATTAAACCAAAGTCACTTGTAAATCTATACTTTAACTAACTTAGACTCTAACGCTTGTTTTGCGCTCACTGATTCGCTTAAGTCACTCGGGTACCCTCGGCTCCACCATTTTTAATAATTTAACCTTTACGAGTTTTAAAGCGATTCCTTCGCGGATGTCTTACCAACTGCTTATTACACCTTACATAAATGTTTCATACTTCAATTAGTCCTTTAAGGTCTTTAACCTATGTTTCAAAGTAAGGCGAGGGGAAAAGTATCGTTCGCGAAACGCCGTTACTTGAAACGGTCGTTTCTCCTAAACCGTGCATCGGAATCGAACGAACTACATATCAAAACGAAGCTCGTAACATGAGCTATCTAAACAAGGCAGTGGTCATAATCTAGCAGGGGTCCTCGGGTCCTAATGTTATGCACAAAACAGTCTAAAGAAAATCGGACGTTACGACGGCTATGTTTACGCGATTACCAATATTTATACCACTCCAAATTCTTTACCAATTCACTACAAACCACCCAACCATCATCAATACATCAAACACAACTTATATCAAGGCAAAGTCAGTCCATAATCTCAAGGTTTTCCAACTTATTCAACCACAAACATGATCTACTAACCATAACTTAAGATTCATTAACCATTAACCAAGATTCATATCCAAAATCACCACAAATCCAACCAAACTATCTAACATACATGGATCTTGTTATACATACATGGATATTTCTATATATACATTAATCCATCCATAAACTCATCAAAACTCAAAGTTCAAACTATAAGTTAAAGGTGAAAGTTGTTTATACCTCCTTGAAGCTTCCTAACACAACCCAAGAGCTTTGAATGGCTAAAAGAACCTTGATCCTTGCTTGTATAACCTTAATCTTTCATAAAAATTCAAGAAAACTAAAGTTATTTCTTGAAGGTTACTATTCACCATCTTCTTCCTTGATTTATTGGAAGAGATTGTGAAGGAATTAGGAGCTTAAACTTATAGCATATCCATATCTATGTACAAGGAAGCTTAGATAATTACCTTGTGATTTAACAATGCTTGGAACTTGATTTTTGAAATTCTTGCCCTTGAAAAAGATGAAAAGCCGAGAGCAAGATGATGAGAATGAAATGATTTTGTGTTTTTTGATTTGTTTGGCTTAGCTTGGTTGTTTTTTGTTTTGTTTTTGGTTAATTACCTTAATAACCTTATATTTGTGTGGTTATAAACCAACCACACCTCCTCCTTCCCTATGTCATGCTTACATCACATTGCTATGTCATCCTCCCTTCCTTGTCCTCTTCTCATTGGTTGGGTGACATCACTTCCTCTAATCCCTTTGCTTAACTTCCTAATTGTTTGCCTAATGACCGCTGATCTGTTATACGGTTCGCTTAACTTTCGTTTTCGTTTATCGTTTGAAGGATCATACCCGGGATCTTATTACTTAAGTTCCCTTAACCTTTCTCATTACATTATATTCCTTTTTATGATCCTCTCTTATAATCCTTTAATTTAAATCCTTTTTATCCTGTTACCTTTTTCTCAATTCTTTCCGTATCTAGTGGATTTCCGGGAAAAATCAAAGTGTTCGGATTTGGATTCTGACGATCTTTACATACACTTATATCCCATATAAAGTACTAATAAAATCTCAGAATATCCATATCAGAACCCCTACATAGTGTGGCATGAAAAGTTTTCTCATTCAGCAAAAACACAATTCATAAGGGTTTCAAAAATTTCCAAAAATTGGGGTTATTACAGTCTCCCCTCCTTAAAAGGATTCCGTCCCGGAATCAGATAGAAAATGAATAGGGATACCTTCCTAGCATTGCACTTTCTAACTCTTAAGTAAATTTTCCCACATTGTGGTCCTACCACCAAACTCTGCCTAGTTTGATAACCCTTCTCCTAAGCACTTGTCCCTTTTCGATCTATAACCCTTTCTGGTTGCTCCATATAGGTTACGTCGGGTTGCATATCTATGCGCTCATATGCCTCTATTTATCTAGCATCTGAATTACACTTCCTTAACATTGATACGTGAAACATGTTATGAACTTGCTACATATTCGGGGTTAGGGCTAGCTCATATGCTAACTTCCCAAACGTCTTAATATATCCAAGGGTCCAACAAATTGTAGACTTAGCTTTCCTTTCCTTCCGAACCTCATCAATCCTTTCCAAGGGATACCTATATCATTACTAGGTCCCCTATTTCATACTCTTTATCCTTTCGTGTCAAATCAACATACTTATCATGTCCATCTTGGGCTACTACCAGCCGTCCTCTGATTAGATCTATCATATCCTTGGTCCTTTGGACTACTGCGGGTCCGAGCATCTTGCGCTCTACAACTTCATCCTAACATAAGGGAGATCGACATTGTCTTCCCTCAATGATCTCATAAGGCGACATCTCGATGATGACATATGATCTATTGTCGTAAGATAACTCAATTCGAATTAAGTGATCATTCCAAATTCTTTCAAGTCTATTGCACAGACTCTCATTATTGCTTTTAACATTAGAGCTTCTGCTTCTCAATACCCATTCTTTTCCAGTTCGTAATCGCTACTACCTTCCGTTCCTAATATTATACTGGTTATACTTTTGCTCGTTAGCGTTCTATAACCTTTTAATAACCACGTCAACCTTAGTATCACGAATGTGTTCCCATTCCGCATACTACCACCACTTTATTACTCCTCTTTCAGTTGCTTCTATTTTCCAAAATTTGATCAATCAAATAGAAGTAAAGGAATTTGTTGAGAGATCACTAATATCATGAACACTTGTTATATCGCATAGTTAGTACAGAAGGTGGCCAGCCTTTAGTACTTGACAAGCAATTAAACAATAGCTGGTATCCTACTAGGCTTCTATCACACAGATAGATAGTCATTCGGCAATACCTCCCCTTTCTGGAAGGGTTGTTCTTCTCAGCTTACATGAAATGAAAAGAAGAGAAAAGAACGAACTGAAGAGAATTGTATATATGAAAAAAATATACTGCCACAAAATATCTGGCTTGGAATCTACCTCTGAACTATAGAGGTTTGTCATAGGAGAACAAAACATATATGTATTTATATCAACATCAAGTATTATAGCATCGTATTTCACGTGCCTAAATATTTTCGCTATCCCGTCCATCATTCTATGGACCCATGCCCCTCCTCGAGCTTATACACAATTACCTTTGAAACTCCCTCGACATCGAAAATCGAACCTGGGATCTCATTCTAGACATCATCGTTACTAGAATTCTATGCTTGCACCGCAACCTTCCTCGTATAATAATACGACTCTCTATTGATAAGAAAGAATAATAATTCACTATGTAGATACTCTACTTAATTAGTCTATTAATGATAACTTATACACTACCACGACCCGATTAGTGGTACTCAATCTCAACACCCATTCCAATACAACTCTCACGGTTGTAATTAGCTCAATACTCGCAGAATCATTGCTGCCTTACTATGGTCCACCACTGACCTACTGTCGTCATTCATTTTCCATGAAGTCTTAATAGCTAACCATACGGAGTCCATACAGGTCGTATCTAATTCTCCTAAGGAGTTAACATAACCACCAATCACAATTCATGAAGAACACTCCAAACTCTGACGTACTTTCATGACATGAAGCAGATAAAATTGCAGAAGAGTTTCAATCAAAGCAACGATAGCAGGTTAATACCATTTTTAATCATATGCCTTAGATAGAAGACTTAACTCAAAGGTTCGTCTAGTCCTTTTTGGAAACATGGTCCTGGCTTATTCTCAAGATAGTACCTCCTAAGATAGATAGCCCGTTCATGGCGATTACACGAATTAAACCTTTGCCAACTACTATTACGGTTGGGTATTGCACAGTCATCAGAAGGAATGTCAATCTTCCAAACCATAATACAATCTGCATAGCTTTAACCATCATCATTGTATTCCTTTGGCACAAGCGCCTATAATTATCCTCTTACCTTTAAAGTGTCGGCCACCTCTTTGGCCTTTCCTGATAGTAAAATTTCCTTACAGTCAATGTCATTTTAACCACCTCCAAATAAATTTTTTCCACCTTATTTCAATCACAGCTTATGTGAAGATGTTTTCCTTAAAATCTGATGAGTAAAAAAAAAATCACCAGTTTTCCATAAGTTATTGCCTCAGTCTTTAGAGGTTAATCACTGTCATGACTGACTCTCAATCATAATTAGAACATCTTTTATCTTAAGTCCTAATTGCCCTGAACAATTTCGACCATTACTGGTTCGATCCATACTTTCTCATGGTTTAACATGTGCCCCACTTGGCAACATTATAATTACGTCATATTTTCTTTATCAACATTTCTATTCTTGAGAATTTTGAATATTACCTTTCTCCTTGTAAAACCTCTAAGGTTATCCTTCAATCGTTCCTCCTGTATTCCCTAGATACAGGGCATATCAAGATACCATTTATTAATACCAGAATCATTGTCTATATACTTCTGAAAAATTTCTCCACTGATTCTTAAAGGTTGTTGTTACCTTAACCCTTTCCCAATCATTCTGTCAAAACTCATACTGTTCCTATTAAGGGTGACATGCCAACCTTTATGCATTCCCCTAGGATTCATTTTAAGTTACCGATGTTCTATCCTTAATTCCACCTTTAAAAGGTACCTGCATCCTTCCATGGATAAATCAAGTCATATATCCCTGATAAGGGTGTCTTATTCAATCATTTCCACCTCGATAGTCTATACCGAATTTCACAATAGCATCCTTATTCAAGTTAAGGTCAATCCACATGGCCTCCAAAAGATAAAAATGGTTATCCGCTTTTCTTTCCTGATTTGGTAATGATCACATGGATGATCTGGAAGATATTGGTCGTGTTCAACGTGAACTTCTTCTTAATAAATCCTTATTTACTTTTGTTATTTATCTCAACAGTCATCTCAATGTTGGGATATCTTTCATACCTGGCGTCTCCCTTCCTGGGTATCAAGCCACCGGTCTTACACTTCACATTCTTGAAGGTCACTTCCTTCATCCAATTTTCCTAATTTCTTACTTCCTTGTCTCCTCAGTCTATCCGCGTCTCAATATTTATCCTTCGAACTATCTCAAGGTTTTCCTCGAATCCTCCCAACTTAAAGGGGATAAAATATACATAACTCTTATGCCTTCAACCATCAATTTTAACTCATGGTGAATCACCCTCATCCTGACGATTATATACTCTTCTATTTCTATTTCTACGAGTCTTTAGGGTTTCCTCATATCCAACTCCCTTATCATTCCTCAAACTCTCTTGCCTTTATATTCCTTTCTCTTATCGTTATTTTATAAACCAACACAACATAAGCATTGATTTCAAACATCCCGTCATTCTGGATTCGTGTCTTCAGAACGAATCTTGATAACTTTTACAACTTGGATTCATAATTCATCATACTCGTCTGCCTTTGTTCTGGCTCTAAAGCTTTTACACTATTCCATAACCTTGGGAATTACTTTCCCGAAAACAATTGGCTGAACTTTAATCAGTTTATTATAATCTCTTGCTCCGTGCCTTCCTTGGCCTTTCACCAGCAGGTGGTCTCTCTCTTAGGAGGGTGAGTGATAAAAACAGTCTTTTGTGATTCGTCAATCATTTAGAATCTCAAATGATTCCTATATTTCCTTTAGCCAGGCTCTTGCCTCGACTAGGTCAACCTGTTCCTTGGAACTCTGAGAGCTTAACGATTTAAAGGTCATGAAAGAATTTCCTGCCGCATTGTCCCCTCAGGGTGGTGGTTGGGGATAATGGTCTAAGTTCTGTCTAGACAGGTCCATAAATTGCCATATAGGAGTACCGTCTCGGGTCTCCTTTCCTTACTCGACTTTCTGTTTCCTTAGTATGAAATGTTTCAACCTTCTCCCATAATCGGGGTTATCTTATACATTAAAAACCTTGTTTTCCACTCTATTATGTTATGGGTTCTTTCTTTCTTGATGGCAACCTCCCTGACTATCACACTCTGGGTTTGCCCTAAATCCTATTCCTCAAACTATGGCTCTCATCTAAGTTCTCATCCTTAAGCTCTTGAACTTTCGGAACCCAAATTCTATAGGAATACCTCATTATTCCCTTATCATCTTTCTCAGTATTAATCTCATATTTATTTGTTGGCTCTCTGCCTTCATTCATCACCTTTTTCTGGCACAATATGCTCTTTTCCAATAATTCGGTCTCTATTGCAATCTCAAACAGCTTTTCGGTACCGGCTCTGGTTACCTTCATTACTATTTCCATTTTCTCAAAATCTCTTATCAACTCTCCCAAAGACATTATCATCTTGAGTCTCTCCTTTTTACTAATGGCATCAGCCACCACATTGGCTTTCCCCGAATGATAAAGAATCTCCCACACATAACTCTTGATTAGCTCTAACCGCCTCCTCTGGCGTATGTTGAGCTCTTTCTACGTAAAAAGGTACTAGAGCTCCTATGGTTTGTGTAAATCTTGCACTTCTCTCCATACAAGTAGTGCCTCCAATCTTTAGGGAAAAACTATTACCACGAGCCCAAGCTTATGGGTGGGGATATCGAATTTTATATTCCCTTAATTATCTTGACGCGTACGCGATTACCTTGCTGTGCTGTATAAGAAGCACCCTAATTCCTTATGCGAAGCGTCACTACATTTCACAAAATCTCATTTTCCATCCGGCAACGCCAACATAGGGAACGTCACCAACCTTTGCTTCGATCTTAAAAGTTGTTCTCGCATTTCTCTGTCCATTCGAACTTCTCAGTCTTACGAGTAAGCCGCGTTAAAGGGGCTACTATCTTTACAAACTTGAACGAACCTCTGGTAGTGACCGGCCAATCCTACCTCTGGTAGTCGACCCAACCAGGGTCATCAATTCATCAGTGGTCCTTTATCCAATCTCGTCAGGATCCTCCATGGGATCCTCCTCAGCAACTATCCCTTCTAGGACAACATCCTCAACCGCTACATCCTCAATATCAACATCATCCGGTCCTGCGTTAGGACGCTCTATTGGATCCACAATCTGATCTCCAATTAGTAATAAAACATCATCGCGTTGATTTTCCTCAACTTCAGGGTTCGGAGTCCCGCTACCATATACGATAACGAACTACGCTTCTATCGCTACATTTATAAGGGTTCCCATAAGGGTTTTAACTGTCAGTACTACGTTAGGTAGTCCGACTATGAACTTGGCAAGAGTTCTTATTATCTTAGTGAACTTATTATCTTAACGTCCCATCATCTCTGAGGTTTATAACGCTTGGCTCTGATACCATTTCTGTAACACCCCCAGATCTGGGGTCGGGGATCCGGGTCGTCACGAGTTCCATTTCCCTTAATAACACCCAATCTTAATAATTACTCAACTACTCTGTACTGTGACCCCACAATAAACACACACACCACACGTTATAGTCTCAGAGATGAACATCCAAAAATAACCACAAGTCATTTTATTCCACAATTATCTGCCAATACACCTTAAAAGGTTTTCTGAATAAATTTACATTTCTTTGCCATTATTACAATTCATAAATATAAATAAATCTGGTTCATCAAAAGTTGAAAGCCTAGCCTATTGGTAGTTCCTACCTCAGCTACGGCGGCATCAATGCTTCTAGAAAACTGCGGAACGTCTCCTAATCGCTTGCGAATCGGGAGCTTGGTTCTGTTCATCTTTTCTATCTGTTGTTGTGTGATGAAAGAAGAAAGCAAGGGTGAGCAACAAGCCCACCAAAATAATATGTATAATGATTAATAGTATATGAGCCTTCTCATAGTACTCATGAAAGTCTTGGTCAAAAGAAATGAACCAAGTTGATATCTTAATACGATGAAGTCGCAAAATATTCAGTATATATACATATATACTTTTCAAAATCTTGGAAGTCCTCTTCCATACATAATATACACAGAGTTCCAGTTTATAATTGTATAAAAATATTGTTGCAAGGTGATCTCATATATCTAACCTTGTCTCAACGTTTTTTTTTCTGAAAATCTTTGTCATGCATAAGATAATCATTTACTAGATATAAGTTTAAAAGATGAAGTTACAAGGTACTCCAATATACTTATATCTTTTCCAAATACTACTTGAACTACCACCGTTCAAGTTATAATTAGTTTCAAAAGTTCATCACGTAGATGAGACTACAAGACCAGATTTGAATAGATTAAATCTTTAAAATATCATCAAAATAAAATGAAGTTACGAGATACTTCATTTGATGCAAACATCATTTTGAAAACTTGACCCTGCCAACACTCAACAATCGCCCAGCCGTAGCCTTTCTATCGAAGTGCTCTGGGTAGTGTTGCAGAAATATCCAATTGGATGATGAACTCATTACGGGAGTTTGCCGCGCCAGGAAGACCACTTACGATGATCAGTCGTAGTAGTACAACCCCACCATTTTCTATATGTAGAGGAGAACCTGTCGGATTTACTTGTCAACCGAACACTGAACTCCTAAGGAATGGACCGCCTTAGCGGAACTTCCAGGCCATTTGGGCCAATATAATAAGGCTGGGCCGGCGCCACTCGACCATTTACGCCACTCCTAGTTCAGATGAAATCCATGACTCTGAAACGTAAAGCTCGTTCCCCCTTTCCCCAAGTAGAAACTTGTTGATACGGCTCCACCAAGAAGTCGTATCTAGTTGGAAAGGAGAACTCACCGATGTTTCCCAGGCGATGCCTGTTAATGGATTAACTTGTTCCAAGAATTTTACTTCCCGAGTGTTGGGTAAGTAATCGATTCATTTAACAAAACAGCAACCTTGTTGCGAATATAAAATACACCACAGAGCCGGATCCCTTAGGTTTTTGAGCGAGTATTCAAGTCCCCTTAAAATGGAAGATCTTGAATTTGAAAACAAGTTTTGGGATCCGCTCTACCTTTTAAATTCATTTTGAAGACTCGAAAACATTTTTAAGAATGTTTGGGGTAAAGCTGATTTAATGAAGTAAATCAGTCCCCATTATATTTAGAAAATGTCTGAATATTATTATTTAAATAATATTCCCATAAAGAATAATCTTTATAAAAATAATCGAAGTAGAAGTATTAAAACTTAAACTTGAAATGGATATCAAATAACCAAAGATATACTTATATGAAAGTACTATCTTTATTTGAATAATCGAAAATAAGTTTGACTATTGACACCTTATTCTTTAATAAAATAAGGAATATATTTCAGTAATAAGCGGAGTCATAATATCTCGAATGAATATTATAAATAATATTCATTAAATAAAATAAAGGAGTCATACATCCTCAAATGAATATTCAAATAATATTCAATAATAAAATAAAGGAGTCATAAGTCCTCGAATGAATATTCAAAATAATATTCATTAAATAAAATAAAGTTATCGAATAAACCTTATTCGATTAATAGTTTTGAAAACTATAACCATATATTTATATAAATATATATGTATATATATACATATATACAAAATCTACTCGGGATCCTCGACTCCCGGTTTAGAAAATATTTCCACCTTTTGGGTCCCTATACTAAGGGTATATGCAAGTTACCGCTATCCTCTAGCATAGGTATTATCAACTGAATCAACAATTATATATGGAAAGAATATGAAACAGGCATGCATATATATACCATAGCAGCATGCTTCAATATATTACAACATTTGCTAATATAAACATCATGCATCTATCGCAAGATAATGCATATACATATATACATCACAACAACAGTATAACGGGTAGAAAACTTGCCTGAGCGACTGGGGGTTACGAATGGCTCGGGACGAGTCTGGTAACCTATAAACAACAAGTAAGTTGGAATTAAACCAAAGTCACTTGTAAATCTATACTTTAACTAACTTAGACTCTAACGCTTGTTTTGCGCTTACTGATTCTCTTAAGTCACTCGAGTACCCTCGGCTCCACCATTTTTAATAATTTAACCTTTACGAGTTTTAAGGCGATTCTTTCGCGAGTGTCTTACCAACTGCCTAACACACTTACCATAAATGTTTCATACATTAATTAACCCTTTTTGGTCTTTAACCTATGTTTCAAAGTAAGGCGAGGGGAAAAGTTTCGTTCGCGAAACGCCGTTACTTGAAACGGTCGTTTCTCCTAAACCGTGCATCGGAATCGAACGAACTACATATCAAAACGAAGCTCGTAACATGAGCTATCTAAACATGGCAGTGGTCATAATCTAGCAGGGGGTTCTCGGGTCCTAATGTTATGCACAAAAACAGTCCAAAGAAAATCGGACGTTACGACGGCTATGTTTACGCGATTACCAATGTTTAAACTACTCCAATTAACCACCAACCAACTCATAACCATCAATACAACAAAACTTCACCTAAACCATACCACATCAGTCCATAATCTCCAAGGTTTTCAACTCAAACAACCACAATCAAGACCTATGAACTATAATCAAGCTTCAATTACCAAAACACTTCCAAATCAAACCAAACTACTAATAATCACAATCCATGCTTCTCATTTCACAACACCAACCATTAAACTTACTAACAAATAAATTAAAGGATAGGGTTTGAAGTTTATACCTTCCTTGGGAGGTGTTAAGTTGCTAGGAAGCCTTAGGGAGCCTCCTACAAGCTTGATCTTTCCAAAGAAATCAAGAACACAAAGTTAGGCTTTGAAGTTTCTAAAAGTCCGATTTAAAGAACCGTAAAAATGAGGGTCTTACCGTGATTATTTGGATGAGACTTGTGAACAAGAGTTGTAGGCCATCTCAATACCTTTCCAATGAGCTATAGAACACAATATTTGAGTGAGAAATGAAGGAGATACAGCAGTTTTAGTGTTCTGGTTCTGTTTTGGCCGAGAGCATGAAGAACAATGCCTTGGTTTCTTTTTGATTTTGATGAAAAATGATTTGCTTGGCTTGGTTGGTTTGATTTTTGTGTTTGTTTTAGTAAATTACCTAGTTGCCCTTGATTTTGTGTGGTTAAAAAGCCACCACATCTCCTTCCTTCCCATGTCATGCTTGTGTCATCCTCATGATGTCATCCTGCCCTCCTTGTCCTCTTCTCATTGGTTGGGTGACATCATCCTCTCTAATCCCTTTGATTAACTTCCTAATTGTTTGCCTAATGACCGCTGATCTGTTATACGGTTCACTTAACTTTCGTTTTCGTTTATCGTTTGAAGGATCATACCCGGGATCTTATTACTTAGGTTCCCTTAACCTTTCTCAATATATTATATTCCTTTTATGATCCTCTCCTATAATCCTTTAATTTAAATCATTTTTATCCTGTTACCTTTTTCTCAAATCTTTCCATATCTAGTGTATTTCCGGGAAAAATCAAAGTGTTCGGATTTGGATTCTGACGATCTTTACATACACTTATATCCCATATAAAGTACTAATAA
The DNA here is from genome assembly GCF_009905375.1 of Apium graveolens. NCBI lineage: Eukaryota > Viridiplantae > Streptophyta > Magnoliopsida > Apiales > Apiaceae > Apium > Apium graveolens. The sequence goes on along the minus strand of NW_027417519.1, from coordinate 81,539 downwards.
AATCTCAGAATATCCATATCAGAACCCCTACATAGTGTGGCATGAAAAATTTTCTCATTCAGCAAAAACACTATTCATAAGGGTTTCAAAAATTTCCCAAAAATTGGGGTTATTACACCTTTGAACTGATCATTGGTGATGCATCATCTAAAGTGCAAACAAGAAAAGCTACTCAAGATGAATGTCTGTATAGTAGTTTTCTATCTCAGGAGGAACCTAAGAAAGTGGAAGAAGCTTTATTGGATCCAGATTGGATATTAGCTATGCAGGAAGAGCTGAACCAATTTGAGAGAAACAAAGTTTGGAAGCTGGTACCCAAACCAAAGAACAAGAGTCCTATTGACACAAAATGGGTATTCAGAAACAAGATGGATGAAAATGGCATTGTCATAAGGAATAAAGCCAGATTAGTTGCTAAAGGCTATTCTCAACAAGAGGGAATAGATTTTGATGAGACATATGCTCCTGTTGCAAGACTTGAAGCCATCAGAATTTTTCTAGCCTATGCAGCCCATGCCAATTTCAAAGTCTATCAAATGGATGTCAAGAGTGCATTTCTAAATGGGAAATTGGAGGAAGAAGTTTATGTAAGTCAACCTCCAGGGTTTGAAGATCCAAATTTTCCAGACTATGTGTATTATCTGTTGAAAGCACTCTATGGACTGAAGCAAGCACCTAGAGCCTGGTATGAAACCTTATCAAAATTCCTTTTGGAGAATCACTTCACTAGAGGTATTATTGATAAAAATCTCTTCTTTAGGAATGTTAATGGCTCTAGTATACTTGTTCAAATTTATGTAGATGACATAATATTTGGATCTACAGATGATAAGCTTTGTAAAAAGTTTGCTAAGTTAATGCAAAGTAATTATGAAATGAGCCTGATGGGAGAACTAACCTATTTTCTTGGTTTACAAGTTAAACAAGTTAGTGATGGAATTTTCATTAGCCAAACTAAATATATTTATGATCTTTTAAAGAAGTTTGACTTAATAGAATGTTCATCTGCAAAAACTCCCATGGCCACTGCCACCAAACTTGAATTAAATAAGACTGAAAGGTCTGTGGACATTACAAGTTATAGAGGCATGGTTGGTTCACTTTTATATTTAACTGCTAGTAGACCAGATATAATGTTTTCTACATGTCTCTGTGCTAGATTTCAAGCTGACCCTAAAGAATCTCACTTAGTAGCTATTAAAAGAATTTTCAGATATCTCAAGGGGACTCCAAATCTAGGAATTTGGTACCCTAGAGAGTCTGGTTTTGATCTAATTGGCTACTCAGATGCAGACTATGCAGGTTGTAAAATAGACAGGAAAAGTACAACAGGCTCCTGCCAATTCCTGGGAAACAAGCTTGTATCATGGTTTAGCAAAAAGCAAAATTCAGTCTCTACTTCTACAGCTGAGGCTGAATACATTACTGCTGGAAGTTGCTGCTCTCAAGTGTTATGGATGAGGAATCAACTCCTTGATTATGGACTACATGTTGATAGAATTCCTATTTTTTGTGACAACACAAGTGCCATAGCCATAACAGAGAATCCTGTGCAGCACTCAAGGACCAAGCACATTGATATCAAGTACCACTTCATTAGGGAACATGTGATGAAAGGTACAGTGGAACTTCATTTTGTTCCAAGTGAACAACAAATTGCAGACATATTTACCAAGCCACTTGATGAATCAACATTTACAAGATTGGTAAGTGAGCTAGGTATGCTTAATTACTCTTAAAATTCATGTCCTTATTGCAATTTGAATTGAAGCCTGAAATGTATTAGCTGCAAGAACAAATTTGATTTTTAACATAGATTATTCCATCAACGGATATTCCCTATCCGTTGAAAGTCAAAATTGTTCTGTCAACGGATGTTCATTATCCGTTGAAAGTCATATACATTTCTGGAATCTTTATCCGTCAACGGATAAAACTGAAGTGCTCTTCAACGGATGAAAGTTTACCTTATCCGTTGAAATATCACATCAGTCGATTCAAGTGTTTCACAGCCGTTGATTCTATTGTCTTAACCGTTGATACTCATACATACAGCTGTATGTATTTGTTTTAAAGGTAGTTTTCAGAATACTTACAGTTTATTCTTAAACGGCTGAAATTCACTTACACATATTTATTGTTTAATCTCTTATTTATTTTTTTTATTTGAGAAAGTATATAAGCCCTTCTGATTTTTCATTTTTACTTTACGCTTTCTTGAAATTTCAAAGCTTTTACCATTTTCTCTCTGCAAAACCTTCAAGTTATTCTCTGCAATTTCTACTCACAACAATGGCACCAGTAGTAAAGATTATGTCTCAATCTGGGTTCATCTATGAGAAGAACAATTTCATAGCTTTGGTAGAAAAGAATGAAGCCCACTCAGATTATCACAAAATGATGGACTTCATCAAAAACTGTAAACTTAGCTATGCAATGCTGGAAGCCCCAACGATTTACTGTGAAGTAGTTGAGGAGATTTGGACATCTGCTGAGTTCAACTCCATAGATATGACTATCTCCTTCACTCTCAAAGGTAAAAATCACTATGTTAACTGTGATGACTTACTAGCATGTTTTAAATTACCTGAGAACAATGCCATGACACCACACACTGATAATGATGTATCCAGCATGTTAGATTTCATAGGTTATTCTCTTAACTCTGCTAGTTTAGGGAGTATTAGAAGAAAAGGCCTTAGAAAAGAATGGAGTTTTCTTGGGGATGCCTTTATCAAGGTTTTCTCTGGGAAAATTAGCAATTTTGATGCCATAACTTCATCTCTTGTTAATATGCTCTATATGCTTGTTTTTGATAGGTATTTTAATTTTAGCAACTATATTATGCTAGAATTGGGTACTAGATTAGGTAACAAAGCTAATAGACCTAATAACATCTATTATGCTAGATTCTTTATGTTATTGGCTAACCATGTTGCTGAAGGTTTGGTCATTACGAATGAGAATAATAAACTCAAGTGCTGGGCACAAGAGAAAAGAGTTCTTGCAGATTTATTGAGAATGGATCTCAACAGCAGTGTGCCATTGGTATATTTACCAATCATGAATGCACCACAGGTAGGTGAGGTAATTGCTTCTACAACTCCTACTTCTTCCAACCCCTCTATTTCTTTATCTTCTAGTGTGGCCATGGAATCTGTGACAATGCCCCAACAGATTCCTACCAAGGTCACCAAAACTAAACTTTCAAAATCAAAGACAAAGAAAACCACCTCTGTTGTTTCTCAAAAGACAACAGTTGTAACACCTACCATTAACCCTGAGGGGAGTGAACAGGGTGTGAGTGGTGAGGGGAGGGGTGAACATCAAAGAAACCCCCAGGATAAGGAAGGAGAGAAAAGTGCTTCCCAAGCTAGCCAAGCCACAGTTTCTCAAAAAGCTGTGGTGGTTGAAAAGGTTACTAGCATATCCCTAGCTGCATCCTCCCAAAAGGATGTAACTATTGAAAATAGTTCCCAACCAGGAACACACAAACGAGGGAGGGACACTAAAGCCAAACACTCACCAACAAAAGCCTTCATTAGAAGAAAGAGAGCTAGAACCCAATCTTCTACACAGGGTGCACACACTGCACAGATACATCCATCTGTATCTATGCCTTCTCAAACTCAGTTTGATGTGGCTCCAACAAATGTGGAGTCACAGCCCCATTCTCTCACAATTAACACACATCAATCACCACACACTTCCTCACCATCTCTAGATGTGGATATGTTATTCCCATCAATTCCTGATTCTCCCTCTTTACAACTCAGGGAGGAGCCCCACTCAAATACAGGTGATCATCATCTTTTAGATGATTTGTTGGATCACCCGCAAATTCTTTTAGATGTAATTGAAGGATCTGTGTCACCAAAACTCATATCAATCTACACAGATTCAACAGTTATATCACTTTCAATTTCTACTTCTTTTCCTTCTTCAACGGATATCACTCATCCGTTGACAAGTGGTTGTTCTTCAACGGATAAGCTTAACAGCAGTTATCCGTTGATACCATCAGTTTCACCTTCAACGGCTATTCCTCATCCGTTGATAGTCTCTACACACACAACTGAAACAATTCCAAGTGTAGAAGACTTGATTACTGTACAATCACTTTTAGGACTGAGGGAAGGGAGTGACAATTTGAGTGAGAGGCTGGGTTGCTCCCAGGCAAAAGGAGAGATTGAGAGCTCAAATATGCATGCTATTTCTTCCAGCATGGCAAAAGTAAGTGAGAGGAGTACCACCTTAGTAGGTGAAGGTGAGGGAGTGAGTTGTGTGAGCCAGGGGGAGCCCCTGATGCAAGAACATAGAGAAAATGAGAGAAAGGCAGGTACAGCAGATATAAGGATGGATCCAGCCATTGCTAGTGAGTCAATGATTGTGAATGATGCTGAAAAGGAAAGACAATTTCAGCAACATTACAAAGCTGTAATTGATAACATTTCCTTGGATGCTGACACTTTTACTCATCCTGTTTCAGCCTATCAAGTACTGGCTGCACAGGGCAATGTGGAGGCAGAAAAGACACTACATCTAGTACATACAACAGCATCTCTTCAAAGGGACAAAACTGCTATTAACAAGATGCCTTCAACAGCTGGTGAGTCATTTGAAGAATTTGGAGTAAATTCTGATGATGATGACTTTGTTTCTTCTGATGGAAGCATGAACTTAGGGGGAGATGAAGGCCCTAGTTCTATTCCAAATCTACCTGAATGGGCCTTCACAAAGGAGTCTACAACAGGGCAATTCAATGTCTCCTTAGTCAAACAAATCAGTACTATCAAACAGGCCATTCAGAAAACTTCTCATTCTGGTACAAAGGCTATCCTTACAGCTCACTTGGACTCACTGCATCTCATGAAGTTGCAGCAAGTAAGACAGAATCTGAGTGTGGATGAACTCAGAAAGGATATTACTGACTTGAAATCCTACAATTCTGAAAAATTGGATTCAGTCATGCCCTTTGGTACAATGCAGGACATTTTGTTGAGATTGAAAAAGGAATCACATACTGAAAAGAGGCTGGCCAAATTGGAAGACAGAGTTCAAGTTATTGAAGATTCTGTGGCCACCATTCTTCACAACCAACAATCTCAAACAAATCTACTTATGCAGCTGGCAAAAGCACAGGGCTTGACCCCTCTCCTTGATGATAACAAAAAGGGGGAGAGTAAAAGGGAAGGGGAAGGAGAGCCATCTACAAAAATCCAAATATTTAAAGTGCTAGTTCCTGCCATCACTACTTCTCCAATCATTCAAATCAAAGGAAAGCCTGATGGAATTGATTTAATCCAGCTAGCAGCAGCTGAAATTCAAGTGAAAGAGCAAAGGAGGAGAATTGATGAAAGGATGCAACAGCTGTTTGGCTCAACACAAGATAAATCAATATCTGTGAAACATAGCACAAAGGTTGAACCAATCAATATGGAGCACAAGCCAGAAAGGAGAAATAAGGTTGGAGAGACTTCTTTCAAGAATCTAAAACCTATGGTTCTCAAGCCCAACACCAGATCCAGCAAGGACTCCACAAAGAACCCTCTGGACTTTGCTCAGATGAAAGAAGTGGACTTTCCTCTTCCAAAGCCTGATGAAGACAAAGTTTTGGGTACTAGCATCATAAAACATAAGGAGACCATGGATGAGGCAGTAAGGAGAAACATGGCTATTATCTTTAGAGAGGGAAAGAGCATATGTGTGATACAAGGACATCCCAAATTCTCAATATCCAAGAGGGAAGAAACCAAAAGGTTAAAGAAAGAAGCTGAAAAACTCAAGGCTGACAAAAGAGCACAAGCAAAGCTTGAACAAAAGCTAAAGTCAAGTCTAGTTGAAAATGAGAAAGGAATTGAAGTCAGGGGTGAAGACAAGATTGCAAACTTAGATGAGGTTTTTGGGAGTATATTTGGTGAAAGCATGGAGGAAAAAGAGGAATGGCAGAAGGGAAATATAAGAAAGGCCAAGGAAAATAGAAGGAGTGAAGGCAACACTGAAGAAACTAAATCTCTACCTTCCATACCTGAACCCTTTGTTGTTGATCCCACTATAAACATCCATGGTGAACCAATCATCCTAAAAGAGGAACCTATTGATTGGGACACCATCAATTTGCCTGCCTTTTTAACCACTCTTCCACTACCAAAGAAACAGAAAAGAAAATCCAAATCTACACCTCCCCTAAACTCTAAGAAATTCACTCAAAAACATAAACCTAACCCTAAGCCACCCATTTCTAAAGATGATTATGTTCACATCTGTGACATAAAAGAAATTTCAGACATTGAACTCTATCTGGATGAGCTGGAGGATGTAAGGGGAATTGCTGCTTACAGACAGCTACCAGAGAGATTGGTGTTCAGATACAAAGGAGTTGGGGAAAGAACATGGCCTCTCTACAGGATTCTGAATGAAGGCTACTCTACCTTGATCAGAGTCTTCTCAGCCATACAAAAGGATTCTGGCTTTACCAGGACTGCCAAGACTGAAATTCTCAACAAGATTGCCAACATAAGGAAAACTTGGAGGGAGCCCAATGCTTTGCCCAGAACCTTACTCATTCAAGAAAGGGGAACTACAATTCACAGATCACCTCATTGGTTGATGGAATTCAGAGATGATAAAGGAGTCAGAAGATTTTTCAGACTTGAAGACCAACTCAAGATTGCCAGCAATGAAACTCTCAAAGAAATGCAATCTAAGTTGGATATCAGTGATGAAGATGAAGCTGAATTCTTCAGACAACTCCAACTCCAAATTGAGGAAAATGACAAAGGGCTAGGAAAGAAAACCAGGGATCAAAGAAGAAAAAAATGATTTGCTCAGGCTAGAGGAGCACCCTTGGAAACACTGTAAATCTTCAATTACCTTCTAGTACATACAATTTTGCAGCACTTTTAAATTTCTACTTAGTTTCAGTTCATATATTTGTTAAGTGTTTTGTTATCATCAAGTTAACCTTGAATTTATGTCTACAATTCTTATAGACATAAATAGGGGGAGATTGTTAGGAATATATGTGCATTAGTTTGATGATATGTTTAACAAAACACTTAAGTAGAAATCTAGTGTTTGTAGCCTCAACGGATAAGACCACTTTTGGCTATCCGTTGATGGTGTAGCTTTACTTAGAAATAAGTCTAGTGTTGTAGCACATTTCAGTCTCTGAATTTGAGATATAATTCTTAAATGTTGAGGGAAATTATAAGTCATGTTGACTACTAAAGGATATGCAGATAGGAAGGCCAATTGTAAATATTTCATGCCTTGTAATTTTGTATAAATGAAATGGTGTCAACGGATAACTTAAAGACCTTCAACGGATGAGAAACAAAGCTTCAACGGATGTCTCTAAAGCTTCAACGGATAACATCCTTCAACGGATGAGTGCATCAACGGATAGAGCTTCAACTGCTAACACATCAACGGATAAAGCCATCAACGGATGAAGGCTTCAACGGATGTTCTGTTAAATAGCAGTTGACAAGTGGTAGTTGTACCTACAAACAGAGGCACATGGGTTGACAGAGACAACTGAGATGTGGTAGCCTATTTCAGGAACATCAAAAAAAGCAGCCGTTCTACTCTAGTATAAAGAGGCAATAGTCAATAATGCACTGGAGTAAAATGGAGAAGAAACAAGTGGAGAACTTATTTTATTATTGTACTTTTTATCTTTGTCTTCACTAGTAAACTTGGTGTTATATAAACCAAGTAGCAGCTAGTAATTAGATAAGAATTTTTCCAGAGCTGTTTAGAAAAATCTTGAGAAAAATTATCTAGTTTGTACTAGGATGCAGCTGTGATCAACTTCTTGAATCATAGATTTTCTGAAATACCATCTCTGGTGGAACAACAAATCCACCAGAAAAGTTTTTAAGGTCTGTTGTGTTCTGTACTTTTGTGCTTGAATATATATATGTCTGTATTAGCTTAAAGCAATTCACACACTTGTTTATCTTAAACACAAAGCCTTTGAAACTGCTCAAAACTTGAAAAAGTTTTGAGATTTACATTCAACCCCCCTTCTGTAAATCTCATTGTTAGTTCACTAGGAATAACAACTGATCTCCTTAAGTCCTGACTTCCAGTAAGTACTAATTTATCCTGTTTAAGTAAGATCTGAAAATTAAACATAAATCATATTATCCATGACATTATCAAATATATCTAACATATTAAATGATTCAGAGACCGTTTTTATTTTGAAAAATGTTCAAAAATTCATAATAAATCAACCGTTCGTCCATTTAATACGAAACGAACGCCTCTAGACTTAGAAAAATATTTTGCTTTCATTAAAAATACTTTCGAGACCAAATTTCTTCTGTATTAAAAGATCGTTTGTTTTATGAGTCATTCTGAGTCGGTTATTAATTGATAAAATACTCCTTTTGACCCGATTTCAATTCCAAACGTATCGAGACCTATCTTTTGTCGATTCAACTTATGTGCTACATGAATTACGTGATTATGTGTTATATGATTATCAATTGAGGCAAGTATTCCGAACCTTTCTCTTAAAATACTTCAAATATTTATTCGCTCCTATTCTAAGTTCAGAATAATTAACTGTTTTATATTTCACTGCAATTACTCTTATAATGCCAGTTCTTTTCATTATTCTTCCTATATTATCGATTGCTCTCTTGAGCAAATACCCATTCATTTGGGTTATTTGCGAACCCTGATTTGGGATGTTTTGAAATCAAAATGATTTGACATCAAAATACTCTACGGGCTGGACGGTTATTATGAGGACCAGTGATGAGCTGGATCCTATGGGTCAGGGTTGGACCGGACCCCTTTAGCCATAGTTGCCTGGGTGCCCCATATGTTGGTTGGGTCTATGCAGTTGGGTATAGATCCGCACTATCTCCTGACTGATCAGCAGGTTATAGTACATATATTGGTTTCTAGTGTCCAGTCTAATTTATTGTTGATCGCCATTAACCGCATTCCTTCCCGAATAGTTCATAATTACAAACTCAAACAGAGATTTGATTCAAAAGGATGAAATATTGAAACGATCACTGTTCTTTTACAGAAAAATGTGATTTATGATTAAAGGCCAATGAGGGCCGATGTTTTGTTCGCTCAACTATTTAAATATGTAAAGATGTTTTTAAAATCATTCAACAATCGTTTCCAGGAGTTTTCTGTTCTGATACCTGAAAACCATTTATGATACTTTCTGGGTATTTTTGGCTCACTCTTGCTTTGTGAACTCTTATTTCTTTCAGTATCAAATGAGGGCAAAGTGAATAGCTTTTAATAGACAGCAAAAGTGGTGAGATTCCAGCTGAAGAAATTTGGAGATTTCAGAGTGATCAATACAAGGAAATTAGTAATGAGGTAATGAGATTGTATTTAGACAATGTAAATTTTAGAAGGTTAGATTCTTATTTCATACTATAACCTGTAAGTGATCCTGAATATGAATGGTTATCTGTATATTTATTTTAATATACAGGTTTTTATTATTATTTAAAGTTGTGTAGTGACACCCAATCCTGAAACCGGATTTGGGGGATGTCACAGTTGGTATCAGAGCTACAGGTTATTGGTCACTGAAATAAGAATAGGTGAGGGTAAGATAGGAGTGATAGGTCATATGAGATAGGAAAGACCCTAGGCATACTCATTTTAAGTTCGAATTGAGTGTGAATGAGGATTGGTAGGTCCGATACGGAATTGGTAAGCTACGATTGTTGGGGCAAGCGTAAGGCGAATATCGCAACGCTATAGGTATATTGAGTTCTCAAATCCTACAGTAATGAGGAATCGATAGATTGACGGAAACTGGATATGCTACCCTATATTTTATGCAGTTTTGAAGAAGATGCGATTGAGTCTTGTGAAAACTTCGCGTAAGAGAGGCTAGGTGAGTTTTGGGTACGATTTAACTTAGAATTAGGTAGTAGGACGAGCTTCACGCTGGAGGCAACAAGTTGATGAAGAACCAACGTTGCACGTTTCGAAAGCACCACCGCTACGAGAAGATTCCTATCACTTATCGGGAGCTGCGCAAGGAATGATATCTACCTTATTAGGTATAGGTAAGACTAGCAAGAAGATGTGACCCTATCCATAGACCAAATATTGAGTCGCCTGCGTGGTTGTAAGTATAGCATCAAAAACGATGACAAGAATGTCAGAGATAGTACCAGATATCAGCATTACGGTGGAATTGCGAGTAAATGATATACAATAGTAAATGAAGTTTTGCCGACTAATAAGTGCGAGCAGAATCCAAGGAAGAGTAGAAGATGTACCAAAATGGAGAAACCCCTATGTGAGCATTCCTTTAATTAGATATTTCATTAGCGGATCAAGTGAATAGCAAGTAACTTATGTAGTAATGACAACCAAATTATTGATTTTCAAAATTTTAAAATAAGATTTCGGAAAAGATTTTCTTAATCAGCTTTCAGAAGATTTTTGGTATGAAATGAGTTTTACAATTTGGTTGTCGAATTACTATTTATGTTCTTGTAATTATAAACAAAAAATGACCTAAAAAGAAGAAGGGAAGTAGACTTAGTATTATTAATCTGGAGGACCAAGTAGACCCACTAGTGAGAGGAAAGTTTAAATTTTTTCGTGAAAGATGACCATAAATTTTGTTTAATATTAATGATTAAATCAACTTGTTAAAACATTATTTACCCAATTCATGAAATTGTTAAAATTTAATGAGATTCGTAATTTGAACGGATAGCGGATGACTGAAGGAAATGGAAGAATCTTCCAGATAATTGGAGAATAATAGTATTTCTATCGACGGAGTTGAGACGTTACGGGATCGACTGTTACCTTACGTGGCATAAAGGAAATCAGAAGTAATAATTATAAATTTTGTAGGAATGCGATTACGATCAAATTATTAAAGCATTTAATGTGGAGGCATTTCCAGACGACATTTTGAAGATATAATGTGACCTAAATTGTGAATCTCTCATTCGACTGGTTTCTGAAGGCATAATTAGGTGAAGCGTGGAAGGTGATCAACATCGAAATTCCTCTTCTTAATATGATAGCGTATGTTCTTCTCGATTCTTGGATACGTATAAGTTTCTTCTGTGGATAAATCATATGAGGTGAAGACGAAAGAAAATTTGTTATATTCCTTCTTAATTGTTTCTCTCCTCAAATCACTAATTTCTGATTGAGACAAGCAGTGTTGTGGTATGATGCTTTGGCGAAATGATGAAGGGTCGGGTGGGACGCCACCTAATCATGTGTTGTATGCCATATAGTATGAAAGACTGGCCATCTTGAGTACGAATATAGTTGTCTCATTCACATCTAAATCTTCACTCATTCTTCCTTCAATCTGCTGAATTACAAATTTTCCTAATCGTTTGTGGCATTCTTATTCCTTATTCAGTTTTCAATCAAAGTCATATTCGCAAACTCTCCTCTTGCGTAGAGTCTGTTCTCTGACGATATCAAAAGAAATGAAATAGTGTGGCACGTGGAATCATACAACAAACATAGATACGATTGCAAACCGATAAATGATGGACATCTGCGGGTAAGGAAGAAGGAAATTCATCGATAACATGGACGTGGCAAAGACATCAAGTCAGACAGTTGTTTGTGTTACGAGGAGCTCATCAGTACGATAGATTGTGTTAATATGACGCGCTGCAAATCAGAGGATTTCGACGTGAAATGAATGGTTAGCTAATCGTAACAAATAAATTAGTTATAAAATAAAGCGGTAAGGCTGTATGCAAAGCGAACGAGTATCAGGACAACAATCGGAGATCAAGGGAATTCTGAACACTGAATCAGACAGACAATTGATACATGAAGCATTCCTTCATCGCGGAAAGACATTTGTCGTGAAGATTCAAGATTAAAGAAATCTTAATTGTAAACAAATTTTGAATGTGTTCTTCAAGAAATTATGAAGTTGTCTACCTTGAGTAAATAAGTTATGAAGAATTAATACCCTTAACTGGGTCGGTGACGAAAGCTTGATACGGGAACATAAGTGGAGGTAAAGTAATGGTGATTCGACTGTGAGACCTTATAAGATATAAAATTTTGAGACACGAAATAAATTTTAAAACTTATTAATAAAATTTTGTAATATTCTGAAAGAACTAAGAAAAGTATGGTTATATTAATCATTGTTGGTTTAAGACTTTAGTTCCATTTCAAAAAGATATATGTTATGCCAGTTAATCATACAAATGCTGGTCAGAATGATATAGTTTGAATTATGGTGAATATATGAATTTGGTTGATGGAAGTGGATGGATATGATTGTGGACGATTTAATAGATTGATGATGTTAGCTTGAGTCCGACTGGTAGTTGATGGTATAGGGGAGGTGCTGCCCAAATTTTTAGAAATTACCCTACATGTAAGGATAAAGAAGTACATTCCCACTCCCAGTTGTACTCCAAATAGTTGTGATTTCAGTTCTTGAGAAAGAATTTTATGATCGAACTGACTTTATGTAATTGGTCGTTGATTCTTGTTAGCTAGTCTTCACTTGGGTTAAGTGGTCGGTTAAAAAGGTTAATTGATTAACTTTACCAACTAATGGTTATCTAAATAGAGATCGATTCCAATTAGGTTGAGTCAAGCTCTAACATGATTTTCAGATCCAAAATCAAAGCGGTTAGAAATTTGAAGGAAGTGATGGCATTAGCAGGAATCAAAAGTTTAGTAGAATTAGCGTGATGTTACCACAAACATGTGCGAGACTTTATCTAGATGAATACACTTTTTTTGATAAACAAGAGGAACAGAAAGTAATTAGTACATGCTAGTAAGAAGTAAAATTTCAAGAACTGAAGGTTCAAGATAAAGCAAAGAGATTCTATTATTTGTAATAGCATTCCAGGAAGGACTTGAAAGTATACCCATATCGAATGGCGATTGAATAAAAGTTTTTGAAAGCTCGCAAATCCAAGCATCCGATGTAAGACAAAGACTAACGAAGTACACATGTGAACTTGGGAAGAAGAAATGTTGATCAATTAGAAAAAAGCCAAATATGCGAACAATGATGATTTAAGTGAGGCTAAGAAAGTAACTATCGATGAATTTGATAATTCTGTCATTAAGAACTTAAATATTATAAATAGAAGCCTTTTATTAACTTCAGAACTGGTTTATCTAATAACACACATATTAATATTATCAAGAAAGAGATATTCCTTATGTTAGAAGAGTTAATGAGTAATGAGAATGAAGAACTAAATAAGAAAAGAAGTGGAATCAAAAGGATGATAAAGAAATGTTATAAAATAATCCAGGATATACGCAAGTTGTGAACATCAGAGATGCCAGAACTTATAGGGGAATGAAGTAAAACATCGGCAATTGAAGACAAGAATTTCATTCAAATAATGCGCGTAAGCAGGGAAGATTAAACAACAGTATTCGTGGCAAACTATTAGAGAAGAATGATACAATGAATCTCATATTGGAAATCTCCATAATTAAAATGAACTCCCGAAGATTCTAATGAATGATTTACTAAGGTTACCTCAGGAATTGAGGTAAGAATTTTCATCAGTTACTGTACGAGTTAAGCTGGTGTCAAAAGCCCTGTATCATATAACCCAGTAGAAATGAGATATTGTGTAAAGGAAAACTTCAGAAATGTGGAATGCAAGAATAATGAAATAAAGGGGTACTTTGCGCTATACACAAAAGTGATCATGGAGAAAAGAGAAGGGAAATATGAAGTCACACATCGGTTATCAGAAAGTATAAGTCTGAAGATTAAATGAACATAATGTATAATAAGTAATTGGATAGTGTAATTGTATTTATAACATCCTCGCCCATTCAAGAACTAAGGGAGACCAAGTTGAACACCTGAAGATATGCATGCAAAGGGTGAAAGATTAGCAACTGCGTTCTAAGCTTCAAAGCTATGAACTCTGGTTATAATTAATTATGAGCTACAGAAGTATGGTTAATTACCAACCAAGCAAGATCCATTCAGAGACAAATGTCTTGAGTAGAAAAGAAAGAATGGGCATCACTAAGATTGCTGGAGAGTGAATAAAGGAATTGTAAAAGTTAGGAATTGAGAACATGTTTTGATCCAACTTCTGGATTATACTGATACTTACTTTGTTGTTAGATATCAAAGGTGATATTAATATAGATGATTGATGTTGACTTCAGTATGTAATGTTGTGAGCATCAAAGTTCATATTGATATCTAATTTGATATGACAACAAAATTAGTATTAGTACCAAGAGTCCGGTTTTGAATAAAATTATGGTTCATTCTATTCCAAATTAATATTTCCTTTCAGATAGTAAAAGATTTCGCTCGATGAATATACTTGTTAGTGATTGAAAAGAAATTGAAAAATACTACGAAGTGATGAGTTAAATGCAAATGTCGAGATTTTCTTTTAATTTTTAGTTTTGAATAGATTTAGAACATTTCGAAGCATTAGACGCCATGAGCTCAGTATATCGAGCGCATACGGATGGAAAGTACAAGAGACCATCTAAAGGTTCTCGAATACGATTAAAAAATGATTATAGGCCAGACTAACCAAACAGAAGGAGACGCGAGAGGTAAAGTAGAACAGTCAGGAAAATGGAAGGTGCATAAACGCAAATTATTAAAATTAGAAAGAAAATCAGATTAATATAAATTAAGTTAGTCCATCAAGACAATGAGATAGATAGAACGGTTACGAATGGGTGGACCCTGTTGTTACAGGCATAACGAGTTCATAAGATGTTCAAATGTATATGGCTAAGAAAGGTAATTTAGCTCCCTAAGTATAAAATGAAGGTGATTCAGGTTACGTGAGTAACTGATAGATTTTATGTCGGCAAGAAACCGTTGAGGTGTGATTAAAGTGATGAGACCTGAGAAATTATAAGAAAGGTAATGGGAAAAATATCATAGTCAACGATAGAAAGTAAATACGCCCTGGTCTCAGTACATCATTTACAAATGAAGAAGAAGATTATAGGAACGGTTAAAGAGCCTCAAATGCGATGTGAAGCGATTACAAATTAGGTTATTTGAACGAAGAAACATATGAGGACGAGGTTCAACACCGAGTAACAGTTGGAAATGCACATAAGCACGAGTTACTAGAATTAGAAAGAAAAGAGAATTAAGATGTGTTATGCTGGTCCCTCCTAGATAATAAAATAGGCCGGATAAATAGAAGTGAGTTGGCTTCACCGCTACCCGTATAGCGAATATATAGGGCGTTTATATATATATATATATATATATATATATATATATATATATATATATATATATATATCCAGAAAGAGAAAGTTAGCTCCATTATATATAGAAGATGGAGATTTGAATTGAGTTATACAAGCAAAAAATAGAATATGATGTTAGCGAGAGGCTATTAAGGGAATGATTGATATTATACGTTAAAGTTATAAAAAAAATTATAAGGTTGAGAGATTAACCTGAGAAAATGAAAGTGATAAACTTGAAAAGTATCAGTATTATTCCTTAGCGTGATTCTGAGGACAGAATCATTTTAAGGGGGGAAGGATATAACATCCGGGAAATATCGTATAATTATTTGTATCAATATATGATTATTATGTGAATATCATATTAATTTTTGGTGAATTATCTAATGATTGATAATAATATTTGGATGTTTGTATATAATAAAATGTGAGTATATTAATTTTAATATGTCCAGAACAAAATATAGATAATTAAGATATTTTTCTTGTAATTTTTGGAGTGTTATATGATTTTATAATGATTTATGAATTATTAATTATTTTCTGAATAATTATAAAATTATTTTATAAAGCCGGGAATTGTCCGACTTCAACCATTTTTACGTTTTTACAACCCGAAACTCTTCAGAAAACTCCTTCCTAACCTAATCTGGTAATTCCGGACAATTTCCGTGTTTTGAATTTTTCGATCCGGATTACGGTTTGACCCGTGCGCGGCCCGGCGCAAGATTTTCGATATGATAATCATTTCGGTAAGTCAACAAAACCCGTATTTTCGAAAGACGGGATATTATTACATTATTTTCGTATAAAGTGTTTTATAAAAGCCCCATTTGGATAATTATCCAATACGGGTATCAAATCGGATCGTTATTGCAGTTACTTAGCGGCTAAGCAACTAATTTTACGATCCAAAACAAACCAATATTCCGTAAATATAAATAGCATATTTCTTATTTCATTTTATTCGTTTATTCATTTACAACCAGTAAAAATATAGTAATTACAGAGAAAAACCCTAAAAATGATACGTTCTTGGAAATCAAACGCACGAACGAAGGTGTTACCGAACTCCGATTTAAGCGTGTAATATATCAAAATGAGGCTCTCGAAAAGTACTTTCTGAATCAATCAACCTTAGTGCAGCAATTAAGGTAATTTTCTTATTTATTTATTTATATTTGAATTATTTGATGATTAAATTATAAAAATGTGTTCTTGATGTTGTTGATATGATTTGATAATTCCATCATGTAGATAATATTTTTCTGGTCAATTTGATATATTATATGTCAAAAACCGAGTTCAATATCATGTAGTAATTAAGGTTTGATTTTCTGAAAATTCTTTGAGAATGTATTCTTGGTATTCTTGAGGATCAAACGATCATTTAAAGGTGATGCATATTTCAGAATTCGAAGTATGAGTAACCAAAATGTTCAGATTTTCATGCTCTTTTTGTTTATGCCATCAAATAATTCGAACGATAGGTAAATTTTGATTTCAATAGTTAGGGTTTATACTCGAAATTTGGGGATTTATGATTGAATGATTTTTGGTTTGTTTTGATGATAAAATTAGCTTTGTGACGTTGTTTTCCATCGATTCATATAAGTATTTTTGATGCTGTAGTTCTAAATCGGGTTATTCGAATTCTTGGGTTCGAGTCAATTTTATCATTGATTTTCTGATTTTCTGAATTATTGAAGTATTTGTTGTTATTTGGATTAACGTGAATGAATTGGTTGTATTGTAAGCTTTGATTTCGTTCATAGAACATTGAATTTGGTTAAGAATCAATCAAGTCGTCGTTTTGCCGGTTTTTCGCAAGGCTCATCGAAATCCATGGAGTTTTCGCCGGGATTAATGGACGAGCAGTTGATTGTCGATGTTGTTAGCCGAGACGGGGTTATGCTGCTGTTGCGATTGTTGTTTGATAGAAAATGGGATGCAACTGTTTGGGTTTCGCCAGAAGAAAGACACGCCGGCGTCGGGACTTCTCGCCGGAAAACTGGGTTCAACCCAGAACCCGGTCGGTGTTCATCCCGACCCGGATGAGCAGTTGACCCGGTCCCGACCCATTTTCCTTTGAGTTCGACCTGGTTTGAATCCAAAAAGTCCCAATCTGATTTCTTAAAAACTGTTCTTGGGATTTTATTTTTTAAAAATTAATTCAAAATTCAATTCTTTTAATTATAAAAATTCTAAAATTTATTACTTATTAGTCTAAAAATTATTTTAATTCCAAAATAAATCCTAATTTATTAATTAATTTTAGTTGATAATTAATTATTTAATTAGCCAATTAATTTAAATATTAATTGATTAATTAATTTAATTAGTTAATTTTAATTGATTATTTAATTAGATTTAATTATTTACTTTGGATTTAAAAATTCTGAAAAATAATTTCGAGCTTTAAAATACTATTCTAAATTATTTTCAAAGCTCGATAATTATTATAAAATTATTTTAAAGTCGTATTCGGGTATTTGAACCATATTATTCAATTATTAAATGATTCAGAGACCGTTTTAATTCCGAAAAATGTTCAAAAAATCATAATAAATCAACCGTTCGCCCGTTTAATACGAAACGAACGCCTCTAGACTTAGAAAAATATTCTGCTTTCATGAAAAATACTTTCGAGATAAAATTTCTTCTGTATAAAAGATCGTTTATTTTACGAGTCATTCTGAGTCGGTTATTAATTGATAAAATACTCCTTTTGACCCGATTCCAATTCTAAACGTATCGAGACCTATCTCTTGTCGATTCAACTTATGTGCTACATGAATTACGTGATTATGTGTTATATGATTATATGCCCTATGTTTACGTGTTATGTGGATAATGAGTCAGCGTGTCTTTTAAACATTATCTGATTGTGATGTTATCCTTATCTATTATTATCGGGCGGGTAGACGATATGAATAAATGTATAGACTAGACAATTATATGTTGTCAGTTCATTAAATAGTATCTTTTATGATAGATACACATAGTACGAAGCATTCAAAGCCAGATAGAGATTG
The DNA here is from genome assembly GCF_009905375.1 of Apium graveolens. Lineage (NCBI taxonomy): Eukaryota > Viridiplantae > Streptophyta > Magnoliopsida > Apiales > Apiaceae > Apium > Apium graveolens. Next base: position 63,270 of record NW_027417519.1, on the reverse strand, counting down.
TAAAAATAAAGCCTGATTGCGTGTAATATTGATACGAGTGGATTCAGAATAAAGATAAATCTAAGAGGGTAAATTATAAGAAAGGTCAAGTAGCCTGTCAAGGAAAATACAGATGCAACAGGACTGAGTGTTATGGCAGCTATTTAAAGATCATAGGATTATCAATTGAGGCAAGTATTTCTAACCTTTCTCTTAAAATACTTCAAATATTTATTCGCTCATATTCTAAGTTCAGAATAGTTAACTGTTTTATAATTCACTGCAATTACTCTTATTATGCCAGTTCTTTTCATTATTGTTCCTATATTATCGATTGCTCTCTTGAGCAAATACCCATTCGTTCGAGTTATTTGCGAACCCATATTTGGGATGTTTTGAAATCAAAATGATCTGACATCAAAATACTCTACGGGCTGGACGGTTATTATGAGGACCACTGATGAGCTGGATCCTATGGGTCAGGGATGGACCGGACCCCTTTAGGCCATAGTTGCCTGGGTGCCCCATATGTTGGTTGGGTCTATGCAGTTGGGTATAGATCCGCACTATCTCCTGACTGATCAACAGGTTATAGTGCATATATTGGTTTCTAGTGTCCAGTCTAATTTATTGTTGATCGCCATTAACGGCATTCCTTCCCGAATAGTTCATAATTACAAACTCAAACAGAGATTTGATTCAAAAGGATGAAATATTGAAACGATCACTGTTCTTTTACAGAAAAATGTGATTTATGATTAAAGGCCAATGAGTGCCGATGTTTTGTTCGCTCAACTATTTAAATATGTAAAGATGTTTTTAAAATCATTCAACAATCGTTTTCAGGAGTTTTCTATTCTGATACCTGGAAACCATTTATGATACTTGCTGGGCAGTTTTGGCTCACTCTTTCTTTGTGAACTCTTATTTCTCTCAGTACCAAATGAGGGCAAAGTGAATAGCTTTTAATAGACAGTAAAAGTGGTGAGATTCCAGCTGAAGAAATTTGAAGATTTCAGAGTGATCAATACAAGGAAATTAGTAATGAGGTAATGAGATTGTATTTAGATAATATAAATTTTAGAAGGTTAGATTCTTGTTTCATACTATAACTTGTAAGTGATCCTGAATATGAGGGGTTATCTGTATATTTATTTTAATATACAGTTTTTTTATTATTATTTAAAGTTGTGTAGTGACACCCAATCCTGACCCCGGATTTGAGGGATGTCACAGTATTTGCCCTATTGTAATCTTAAACATGTTTTTCCTACAATTAATGCAAGTACTAAGAGATGCATTCATAGCATAAAAATAAGCAAGAATTGTATTAAGAATATATGACATTCATTCAGAAACATTACACATAAGAATTAGGCAAGACAAGCATGATATGGAACAAACAAAATTAACAAATAAATCACTAATTCTATCTAGTCCAATCCTGTTGATAGATCTCATCTAGCTATCTCAATCCAATTATAAGTTAATACATCTTAACAAACAATTCAGATCAAATAAATAAATGACAATGTAATAGGATACAAGAGATAAGCAAAAACAAAGATCTTAAGTGCTGGAAAACATATATCTCACTAAAGCAATTAATCATGTTCAACAAATATTCAAACAATTATTTAAGATCATCTAATGTAACATGCACAAGTTAAACATCAATCCTAGTTACCAGAAAAATATTCTAGTGAACTAGTTCATCGTTATCTATGTGTGATGCTATCATGCTTGTGCGAGTGTTAAACATATAAACACTAAGATCTTATTATGCATTAAATATTGAGAGCAAAATATTGCAATGGTTCAAGAAATTGAAACCTGAGATATGTGAGTTGGATTATCTTCAGAGATTGCTATGAAAGCAAGATATTCATGATTCTCATCATCTGATCCATTCCAACTCTTTCCCGTGCACTATAAGTTTTGACTGGATGCTTCCCTGATAAAACATTCCACCTTTGTCACAGCTCTTCAACTGAATTCCTACTCATCCTTGTTTGTCAAGCTTCTTGTTCTGTTGTAGTAAAACCCCTGATAGTTACTTGACACATATTTCTTGTAATAACTGTAGCTATCAAATCTTGGATCTGTCCCAATCTCAATCTTGTAAACACCTCTTGAACTGAATCTGTAAAAGTCTCTGCTTCAGAATAGATAGGCTTGATCCTTGGATATAGCTTATGTACTCCCTGTGAATCTGATGCGACTAAACTTCTCTGATAAGTGAAACACTGCCCTGATGTCCAGTCCCTCAAGTACTTCTACCTGAGCTTCTTCTGATTCAGTTATCAGTAACTCTTACATTTTGTCCCGAGGTTCCAACCTTAATGCATGTAACTGAGATATTTGTTTGTCCCCACTATTCTCTCTGACCTCCACAATTCCTGCCTGTATGATCTCATTGATTCCCGGATAAATATAGCATTGGTACAAACCACTGTGTGACTGTATAATCTGGAATCATAGAGTTTTCTTAAAATCTCCGAGAAAAATTCTACCCGTAGATATTTTATTCATTCCCTGTGTCTGAACACCCAATGGTATCCTATGGAGTAAGCCTTTGAGGAAGTTCCACAATTTTCGTCTGTAGGTCTTGAAACCAATTCCCTTGGAGTAAGAAAACCATTATCAATAATTTCCGTCTGAATAGCACATGGTCTTCGTTTTCTTCGAAAGATTAAAATCCACTTTAAAAGCCCGGAGGAATCCCGAGTCTACCAATCCTTGAGTACCCTTAATTTAATATTTAAGAAAAATTTAAATTTCCAAAATTTTTAAATTTCTTAGAAAATAAATATTTACGTAAAATCTAATATTCAAGAATTTCGAATTTTCTTAAAAATTAAATAAAACGTAAATTATTATCTAAGAAAAATTTAAATTAAAGAATTTTAAATTTTTAAGGAGAAATAAATAAATCAGAAATAATTATTTGGGGTTACAGAAAAGTTTCTAAGTTCGTGTGTGGCGAATACAGGTGACTACTTTTCTGCCTTAGAAATTTTTTTCGTCTGTGGCGACCTCTTCTACCCCTCTGTTTTTCCTTAGAAATTTATTTGCCTTCAATCCAGTGGCGACTACAGGTAACAGCCTGTGCGCCGACTTTTTACTTAATTGTGCGGCGACCACTCGGCTGTGGCGATCAGCTGTGCGGTGATAAACTAGCTCCTGTATTCTTTCGTTGCCTTAGAAAAATATATATATTTTTTGTGTGACGATTAAGACAGGTCGCAACAGATTCTGCGGTGATAAAACAACAAATAAACCGCCTTAGTAGTGCTTCGTCCTTTTCCGGTATACATATTTACTCGCGCGTGTAACCTCCTATGGCGACTTCTCTTTGCCGCGCGTGGTTAGCTTTCCAAATAGAAATGAAACTGGCTGCCATTTTTGTGCGCGTGACTGTTTAAAGCCGCGCGTGTCCTTGACCGCTTGCTTCCCAGAAAACTTGCCACACATGTGTTTAACAGGAGGTTGCTCACGCGTGCAAATGCCAGGACGTCAACAGTCTTTTTCTTTTCCCGCACGTAATTGTTAAGCTTTTCACAAGGGGCTGCCAAACTACATCCGTGGAGGTGCCAAAGTAAATCACACATAAACCAAAACAAAATTGGAAGCCTAAAAACCGAAAAAGAATTAAATTAAAAAAAATTATTTACTAAAATTTAAGTAGTAAATTAATTTACTTAAATTTATAAAATAAATTTATTTAAATTAAGTTCATACAATAAACTTATTTAAATTAAATTTATAAAATAAATTTTGTAAATTGAATTTACAAAATAAATTTATGTAAATAAAAAATTAATAAAATAAATTCATTTAATGATCCTGATTTGTGTATCAATCAATCAGCTCTGATACCAATTGTTAGGTCCCGAATTATCGTAGAAGGGGGGTTGAATACGATAATCACTAAATTAAAAATTCTTTCGAATCTTTAGCGGATAAAATATTTAGTGCTCGGTTAGTGGTTTCGAGTTATTGAGAGGAATAGTGTTTGGAACGATAAAACGAGGAACACAAGATATTTGGGGAAATATATATTCATATATAAATCCTCGAGGGGTGTTGCTACACTCCGGAAAATAAATTAACCGGCTACAATCTAAGAACAATAAAGTTCCTAGCTAATACAAAGATTTACAAATCAAATCCTATACTATAATCTAGCTTTTGTTTGTACTAGGATTTAATTACCGGGTAACAATTATAATGCCCCTATGAATATACAAGAATTAAATCGGGTATTATAACGTTACTCCGGTGAGAAGTTAAACGGATAAACAAAAAGCTTGAGCTTCTCTATAAATCAATACTGCCATTTTCACTTCTCTTTTGAGAGAGAAGATGAACAGAATTTTATCCAAAATGAATGGTTGTTGTCCTTCTGCTACAATTGTGTAGACTTTATACAATAAAATTGTGTGGCTGAGAATTGAGTACTTCTGTGGCGACAACCTTTCTGTGGCGACAGTAGTACATGAGGGAGTAGTTGATTTGTGTGGCGACAGGAGGAGTTTCTCTGTGGCGACAACATGTTACTAAAACAACAAGTACATGTATGTACTTGGTACTAAACAAGATATGTTCACCTGTGGCGACATTATGTCACCCAGGTTACTTTTTCTTTTCTTTTATTATTTTCTTTTTCTTTTTCCTTTTTCTATTTTCTTTTTGTATTTTCTTTTTGTATTTTCCTTTTCTCTTTTTTTCTTTTTCTTTTTAGGTTTAAATTATAACTAAATTAATTTATAAAAATAAACTTAAATATAACTTATGTAAATAAACTAATTTAGATTTATAAAATAAACCTATTTAAAGTTTATAAGATAAATCATTTTAAGTTTATTAAATAAATTATATTAAAGTCCATTAAATAATTTATTTAATTTAACAATTAAACTTTGAGCTTCGCCAATCCCCAGAGCTGTTTAGCTGTATACCCCACACACCTCTTCTCGTACTTTAACAGATAAATGTTCAATCCAAGTACGTTCCTCAACTTAACAATTCTTCTATAAATAATACCCAGATTCCTTTCATGAGCTGTTGACGCCTAGTGCAACTGGTCTGGTTCACAGACGACTAACCCCGATTCAGGTCTTCGTATTATAGCCTTGATTACATTGTTAAGCTTGCTTCAACTTTATTGCTTCAGACACTGACTGTCAATAAACAACTGTATTTTTACTGAAATCCTTTATGGTACTTTAGACATCTTCATTAATCTCTGTCTATACCCTGTCTTCAATTCTTCAGATTCCTATGCTTCGAACACTGTCTATCTTCAATTAATGCCAATACACTGAAATCTTCCAATAGCATTTGTATACTGAATCTTCAACATTTCCGAAACCCTGAAAGTCTTTAACCTTTGTTCTTCACTGGGGCATGATCATATTAATGAACTTCTTTCAGTGACATGTAGACCGACTTCAGGATTTCGTCTAATCTTCTGAGTGTATTTTCCTTGTCTTCATTCTTCCTGATTTCTTGTGTAGACATAGTATTATTAACCTGTCATGTTCTAGTGTTGTTATCGTGTTGAGTTATCACATAACTATTCATACAGCTAGTCTCACCAATAACAACAATGTTAGATATCAACAGACAACTCAGGAAAAACTCTGATATGTGTAACAAGGTGGATTCTTTGGACACTAGGCTCAAGACGCTGGAAACCTCAATCACTCAAACTCAACTCCATCAAGCTCAACAAACACTTCTTCTTCAAAAGTTGGTGGTTGCACAAGCCTCTACCTCTGCTCAACTTGATGCTAACAAAAAGGGGGAGAAAGATTCTATTATTCCAGTTAGTCAGGGAGAGTCAGTTAGTGAAGGGGGATGAAGTGCTCAATATACAAGTCAGCAAGGTGATTGTTCCATAAAATACTTTCTCTAAGCCACCAACTCTTGACAGCATTGATTTGATCAACATAGCAGCAACTGAATTGGAGATAAAAGAAAAATGGAAGCAGCTTGATGAGAACATCAAGAAGAAATTTGGTCAAATTGAGAAACAAGATAAAGTCTTTTCTCATTTCTCTTAATTGAAAGAAAATTCAACAAATGACATGAGCTTAGGGAACATGGAAAGGGGTCAACCCTCAACAATCAAATCTCCAAAGGCTAATGTAATTTTTCAGCCAAAGAGAAATTATCCAAAGAATTCAGACAAAAATCCATTGGAACTAATGTATGAAACCTATAATCCAGATGAGAAGAAACTACTTGGAAGGTCTATTACTTTCTTCAAAGATCCGAGAGACTCAGTCTTAAAGAAGAGAATAGCCAAAATCTATAGGAATGTGAAAATGATCTGTGTGGTGGCTGGACATCCACAGTTTGCAGATGCTAAGAAAGAAGAAAAGGTGAGGCTCAAACAACAACAAAAGCAACATGCTTTAGATTCCAACAAAAGCTAAATTTGCTCAGTCTAGAGGAGCACCTTGAAATTGGCCTGTGAGATTCTCTACAAACCTTCCTCTGTATGTTTGTCAATAAATTGTAGCACTTGTAAATTTTATCTACTTTAATTCAGTATATATTCATAGGGTGTTTTGTTATCATCAAGTTTCTCTTAATTTATGGCTACAATTCTAGTAGATATAAATTGGGGGAGATTGTTAGGAGTATGTTGTGTACTTGATGATAAGTTAAACAAAACACTTAGTAGATTTATCTAGTAGCCTTCAACAGATGATCACTTTAACATCCATTAAAAGGGTAGCTTATGTATTAGTAAGTTTATTACGACATTTCTGCATATTGTGATACCTTAGAGAACTAGTTATTGGAAGATGTTTTAAGTCATGTTGACTATTAGATTGATATGCAAGATAGGTTGGCTAATTGTAAATATTAGATGTCATGTAATCTTCTATAAGTGAAATAGAGTTAACTGCTATGAAGATGCTCTCAACGAATGTTCCACAAGGTTTCAACGGATGACCAACTAAAGCTTCAACGGATGATCCAATAAAGCCTCAACGGATGATCCCACAGAGTTTTAACGGATGATCTAACTGAGTTTCAACAGATGAACAAATTCAAAAGAGCAGTTGATAGTGACTTGATAGTGACATGCATTGATTGTATGCAAATGGAATGTGGCAGCCTATTTGCAGGTTTTATAGAACAAAGAAGCATTTCCATTTCCATGCTAAACTGAAGATATTCAAAGATGCTAGATGGAGAAATGAAGGAGCATAAAATTAGACTAGAAACATTTTGTCTTATTTATTTGTTCTTTTTATCATGTAACTTGGTGATATATAAACGAAGTGTAGCAAGTATAACAATATTGTAGTAAGTAAGCAATTACCAGAGAAATAGAAAAAGCTACATCTGTAAAGAGTTTCTCTGTTCTTTGTAAGTTCAATTTGTAAGCAGCTGTATGCAAACATTGCATCACAGGGTTCTCATATTAATATATATCTCTGATGGAAAAGTTTAATCCATCAAAAAGTTTTTAAATACTTGTATTTGATTACTTTGTGTTTTGATTTCATCAATACTTTTATTCCGTACCATAGCGAAATCAAACACAGTTATATATTCATAGTAGAACTGTTGTGTATATGTTGAGAACTTGATGATTTCATTAACAAAACACATTAGTAGATTTAACTTAGTGAAATATGTAGCACTCGACGGATAAATAAATATAGTCCCGACGGATGACTCTATATAGTCCTGACGAATGATGATTTGACATCCATCGAGTGAGTAGCTTATGTAACAATAAGTCATGTAGCACATTTCTGCATACACCTTTGTATAGATTCTATAGTAGCATATAAGTCATGTTGACTTCAATTAGATATGCATAATAGGTTGATTAATTGTACATAGATGATGTCTTGTAATTCTACATAAATGAAATGAAGTCAAGTGCCAAATAGCTACGCGACGGATGATCAACAAAGCTACCCGGCGGATGATCAACAAGGAAACCCGACGGATGATCAACAAGGCAACCCGACGGATGATCATGTACCCGACGGATAATCAATTCAAATATCTGTTGACAGTGACAACACAGTCACAAGCGTCGAGTGAAGGACTATGAGAGCCTATTCAACTGGGTTTTTGAGAACAAAGAAGCATTGCCATTTCCATGCTATTATGAAGATATTCAAAGATGCTGGAATAGAGTAGTGAAGCAATATAGTATTAGACTTGATAGGTTTTGTTTTATTATCTTGTCTTATTACTGTGTAATCTTGGTGATATATAAACCAAGAGTAGCAAATAGAACAACAATAAGACTAAGCAAATATTTTCTTAGAGAAACATTTGTAAGCTGTATCCTTAGCATTTCTTTGTAAGTTTAGTTGTTCTTATTTATAAGCAGCTGTGAGCTATTCAAGCTTTACAAAGTTCTCTTGATATATATATATATATATATATCTGGTGGATACATTCTAATCCACCAGAAAGTTTTAAAGACTTGTGTTTTTATTACTTTGTATTTTGATTCATATTTAACTTGTTATTCGACACTTTGCAAATCAAAACATTGTCATATATATCCTAAGTTAGAACATTTTATAATTCAGAAAAAGTTTCAAGAATTCCTTTCAACCCCCCTTCTGTAATTCTTGTTGCATTGTTAGGGACTAACAATTGGTATCAGAGCAAGCACTTGAAGAACAAAGAGTTTAAAGATCACAACAAACAACAAGATGAACAAGAAGGATGTTGGAGTCAAGATTCCTTTTCTGGACAAAGACAATTACCATCACTGGAAGGTAAAGATGCATCTTCATTTACTTTCTCAAGATGAGGCCTATGTAGATTGCATAGAGAGAGGCCCGCATGTACCAATGAGAGCTGCAACTGGAAATGAGCCACCAGTTCCCAATCCAAGGCATGAATGGTCAGATCCTGATATTGAACAAGTCAGGAAGGACAAGAAGGCCATGAATATTCTGTTTAATGGAGTTGATGGTGACATGTTTGACAACATCATCAATTACAAAACTGCTAAGGAAGTTTGGGATACAATTCAGATTATCTGTGATGGCACTGAACAAGTTAGAGAAAACAAGATGCAGTTACTAATTCAGCAATATGAGCATTTCCACTTTAAAGAAGGTGAAACTCTCACTGATATCTTTAGTAGATTTCAAAAGCTACTAAATGCTCTAAAGCTGCATGAAAGAGTCTACCAAACCAAAGATTCTAACCTCAAATTTTTGAGATCCATACCAAAAGAATGGAAACCAATGACAGTCTCCTTGAGAAACTCACAAGAATACAAGGAGTTTACACTAGAGAGACTGTATGGCATTCTAAAGACTTATGAGCTTGAAATAGAGCAAGATGAAAGAATGGAGAAAGGAAGAAAGAAAGAAGGATCCATTGCACTGGTTGCTGAGTTAGAAAAAGAGAAGAAGATGAAGATCAAAGCTGTTGAGTCTACTTCAAAGGTCTGTGAAAACAAGGGCAATGGACTGGTAGCAGAAAATGAAGATTATTTAAGCCAAGATGATATGGATGACATTGATGAACATCTAGCATTTCTTTACAGAAGATTTTCCAAGCTTAAGTTCAAGAAAAACTTTGGAGTAGCTAAGCCAAATAAAAACATGGTGGATAAATCAAAATTCAAATGTTTCAAATGTGGCTTGGCAGGGCACTTTTCCAGTGAGTGTAGAAAGTCAGATTTCAGCAAGAAGAAGTTTGAGCCTGTGGATTATAAACAGAAATATTTTGAGTTGCTCAAACAAAAGGAAAGGGCTTTCATTACACAAGAAAATGACTGGGTAGCAGATGGTCTGGATGAGGATGAGGATGCCAGCTATGTCAATCTAGCCCTAATGGCCAAGTCTGATGAAACAGAGACAAGTTCTTCAAGTAATCAGGTAATCACCACTAACCTTGCACATTTATCTAAAGCCGAGTGTAATGATGCAATAAATGACATGTCTACAGAATTATATCATTTGCGTGTTACACTTAAGTCTCTTACTAAGGAAAATGCTAAAATCAAAGAAAACAATTTGTTTTTAAGTAAGAGGAATAATGTGCTAGAATCTCAGTTTATTGAATTTGAAAAATTGAGAATTGAGTGTAAAATTGCTAAGGATGAATTAACTGAGTCCTTGAAGAAAGAAGAGATCTTGAAGAAGCAGTTTGAACGAGAACAAGAGGTAATTATGGCATGGAAAACATCGAGAGATGTTCATGCTCAAATCACCAAAGTTTAAGGTATTGAGTCCTTTTGTGATGTAACCTGGAAGAAGAATAAGGTGAAGCTGGAATCTAATTTGGTTGAAGGACTGCAAACAGATGTGGACTCGACGAATGATGAGAGTCATTCGTCGGATAATCAAAAGGATTATCCGTCGAGTGGCATAAATCCTCATCCGTCAGCTGTAAGTGTAACACCCCCAAATCCGGGGTCGGGGATTCGGGTTGTCACGAGTTCCATTTCCCTTATCAATACTTAATCTTAACAGTCAACCAACTACTGCGTACTGTGACCCCACAATATACACACACACACCACAAGTTATTGTCTCAGAGATGAATATCCAAAAATAACACAAGTCATTTTATTCCACAATTATAAACCATTTCACCATAAAAGGGGTTCTGAATAATTTATATATTCTTTGCCATTATTACAATTCATAAATATACATAAGTCTGGTACATCAAAAGTTGAAAGCCTAGCCTATTGGTAGTTCCTACCTCAGCTACAACGGCATCAACGCCTACAGAAAACTGCGGAATGTTTCCTAACCGCTCACGAATTGGGAGCTTGATCTTGTTCATCTTGTCTATCTGTTATTGTGTGATGAAAGAAGAAAACAAGGGTGAGCAACAAGCCCACCAAAATAATATGTATAATAATTTACAATATATGAGCATACTCATAGCACTCATGAAAGTCTTGGTCAAAAAGAAATGAACCAAGTTTGATCTCTTAACGCGACCAAGTCGCAAAATATTCAGTATATATGTGCATATACTTTTCAAAATCTTGGAAGTCCTCTTCCATGCATAATAAACACAGAGTTCCAGTTTATAACTGTATAAAAATATCGTTGCAAGGTGATCTCATATATATAACCTTGTCTCAACGTTTTTGTGAAAATCTTTGTCATGCATAAGATAATCATTAACCAGATATAAGTTGAAAAGGTGAAGTTACGAGATACTCCATTATACTTATATCTTTTCCGAATATTGCTTGAACTACCACCGTTCAAGGTATAATCAGTTTCAAAAGTTCATCACATAGATGAGACTACAAGAAAAGACTTGAATAGATTCAATCTTTGAAATATCATTATAAATAATGAAGTTACGAGATACTTCATTAAGTCTCGATATATATATATACACCTATATATATACATTTCATACACTCCTTGAAAATGAAAATTATAAACAGAGTTGCAATATCCAATGAATTTGGAAAGGAGAAAACCTTGGCATAAACCTGATATCTTACTGATCAGGCAAAGATACCAATAAGGAACCTTTTCTACTAGTAGATAGACGAATTCCCCACTGGTCATCACCCTGGCCGCAGTAGGACCTTATGCTGGACTGCTACTCAGCCACTTACGCATTTGATGGACTCCCACTGAGCCACTTACACTTTCATGGACGCCCACTGAGCCCATGTTGCTTATGCCGACTCAAATAGATGAACTTACTTCCCGAACGATGGGCAAGTAATCAAGATGTTTTCTCAAAACAGCAACCTCGTTGCGAATATAAAATACACCACTGAGCGGGATCCCCCCCAGGTTTTGAGCGAGTATTTAAATCCCCTTTGAAAGGAAGATCTTAAATATAAAAATGAGTTTTGGGATCCGCTGTAATCTTTTAAGAATCATTTTGAAGACTCGAAAACATTTTTAAGAATGTTTGGAGTAATGCTGATTTAATGAAATAAACCAATCCCGATATATTAGAAAATATCTGAATATTATTATTTAAATAATATTCCCATAAGGATAATCTTTATAAAAATAATTGAAGTAGAAATTTTAAAACTCATACTTGAAATGAATAATAAATAACCAAAGATATACTTATACGAAAGTACGATCTTTATTTGAATAATCGAAAATAAGTTTGATTATCAAAACATCATTCTTTAATAAAATAAAGAATATTATTTAATAAACAAGCGGAGTCATAAGTCCTCGAATGAATATTCAAAATAATATTCATTAAATAAAATAAACGGAGTCGTAAGTCCTCGAATGAATATTCAAACTAATATTCATTATATAAAATAAACGGAGTCATAAGTCCTCGAATGAATATTCAAACTAATATTCATTAATTAAAATAAAGTTATCGAATAAACCTTATTCGATTAATAGTTTTGAAAACTATATCTATATATATAAATAAATATATATAATATAATATACTCGGGAACATCGACTCCTGGTTTAGAAAATGTTCACCTTTGGGTCCCCTATACTAAGGGTATACGCAACTACTGCTTATCTCTAGCATAGGTATTATGCAACTTATAAGCAATTGAATCAACAATTAGATATCAAGATTACGAAATAAACATGCATATATACCATATCACATGCTCCAATATATCGCAAGATTTTCTAATAACAATCATGCACTTATCACAAGATAATGCATATACATATATTTACATCACAACAACAGTATAACGGGTAGAAAACTTGTCTGAGTGCTCCGGGGTAGACTTAAGCTTAGAGTGGGTCCGATAACCTATGAACAACAACATAAGTCGGAATTAAACCCCGGTCGCTTAAGAAACTAGACTTTAACCAATTGAACCCTAACGTTCGCTTATGGTCACTTCTACGCCTAACGAATCACATAAGTCGTTCGAGTACCTTCAGCTCCACCATTTTTAATAAATTAACCGTTATGAATTTTAAGGCGACGCTTTCGTGAATACCCTACCAACTGCCTAGTCCACTTTACATAATTGTTTCATACTCCAATTAGTCATGTAAGGACCTTAACCAAGGTTTCAAAGTAAGGCGAGGGGTAATGGTTCGTTCGCGAACGCCGTTACTTAAAACGGTCGTTTCTCCTAAACCGTACATCGGATTTAAGCGAACCACATATCAAAACGAAGCTCGTAACATGAACTATATAAACATGGCAATGATCAAAACCTAACAATGAGTTCACGGGTCCTGATGTTAAGAACAAAAGCAGTCTACGGTAAATCGGGCATTGTGACAGCTATATTTACGCGATTACCAAATTTGTTCAACTCCAAATCAATCCACAATCAACCACAAATCAACCCATAACCACCAATACAACCAAACTCCATCCATACTTCATTACAACAGTCTCAACATCTCAAGAGTTTCCAATTTATACTACCCCTAAACATGAACTAAAGCTATACTTAAGTTCATTAACCAATAATCAAGATTTACAACTCCAAACTCATTATAAATCCAACCCAACTCTAAATATACATGAATCATACTTCCCAAGAACTAAACCAAGCATAAAAACTCTAAATATTCAAAATTAGGGCTAGGGTATGAGATTATACCTTCCTTGGTGAGTAGAAGTAACTAAGGAGCTTGGAGCAACCCTTGAAAATCCTTGCCAAAGCTATATTTAAACAAAAACACAAGATCAAAAGTTTCAAGTTCTTGAAAACACTATTCACCCTCTACTAAAATGATTTGTTTGAGATAGAAAACCTTTGATTCAAGCACTCAAACTACATGCTCTTCTTAGTTATGAAATATTGGATCCAAAGAAATAAACCTTATAATTTTCCATGGAGTATAGCTTGTGTTTTGAATTTCTAATTCACCATTTTGGTGAAAAATTCGAAGTGAAGAAGATGGAAAGGGGGGGGGGAGAGAAGCTTGCTTTGTTTAATTGATCTTTGTGCATAAAAAGGCTTGGTTGATATCCTTTTGTTTTGTTAATTAACCTTTTAACCATGGTAAAATTTGTGTGGCTTATAATCAACCAAAAATTCCTTTCCTTTTGGTCATGCTTATGTCATCCTCCTATGTCATCTTCCCACACTTGTCTTCTTCTTGTTGGTGTGATGACATCATCATCCCTAACCTCTTTGATTAACTCCTAATTACTTGGCTAATGATCGCTGATCTGTTATACGGTTCGCTTAACTTTCGTTTTCGTTTATCGTTTGAGGGATCATACCCGGGATCTTATTACTTGGGTTTCCTTAACCTTTATCAATACATTATATTCCTTTTATTATCCTCTCTTATAATCCTTAAATTTAAATCCTCTTTATCCTGTTACCTTATACTCAATTCTTTCGGTATCTGGTGGATTTTTGGGAAAAAATCAAAGTGTTCGAATTTGGATTCTGATGATCTTTACATACACTTATATACCATATAAAGTACTAGTAAGATCTCAGAATAACAATAAAAGAACCCCTACAAAGTGTGGCATGAAAAGTTTTCTTATTCAGCATAATCAGCAAAAGTTACTATTCATCAGGGTTTCAAAAATTCCAAAAATTGGGGTTATTACAGTCTCCCCTCCTTAAAAGGATTCCGTCCCGGAATCAGATAGAAAATGAATAGGGATACTCTCTTAGCATTGCACTATCTAACTCTCAAATAAATTTTCCCACATTGTGGTTCTGCCACAAAACCTTGACTAACACGATAACCTTTCTCCTAAGCACTTGTTCCTTTTCGATCTATAACCCTTCCTGGTTGCTCCATATAGGTTACGTCTGGTTGCATGTCTATGCGCTCATATGCCCCTATTTGTCTGGCATCCGGATTACACTTCCTTAACATTGATACGTGGAACACGTTATAAACTTGCTACAGTTTCGGGGGTAGGGCTAGCTCATATGCTAACTTCCCAATATGTCTTAATACCTCAAAGGGGCCAACAATTCGTGGACTTAGCTTTCCTTTCTTTCCGAACCTCATCAATCCTTTCCAAGAGATACCTTTAACATTACTAGGTACCCTATTTCATACTCTTTATCCTTTCGAGTCAAATCAGCATACCTCTTTTATCCATCCTGGGGTTGCTGTCATCTGTCTTCTGATTAGATCCACTATATCTTTGGTCCATTTGGCCACTTCGGGTCCGAGCATCTGTGCTCTACAACTTCATCCTAACATAAGGGAGATCGACATTGTCTTCCCTCAAGGATCTCATAAGGCGACATCTCAATACTGACATAAGATCGATTATCGTAAGAAAACTCAATCCGCGTTAAGTGATCATTCCAAATTTCTTTCAAGTCTATTGTACAGACTCTCATTATCTCATCTAGATCTACAGCTTTTCCTACTCAATACCCACTCTTTTCCCGTTCGTAATCGTTACTATCTTCCGTACCAAATTTTATACTGATTACACTTTTGCTCGTTAGCATTCTATAACCTTTTAATAATCGCGTCAACCTTAGTATCACGAACGCGTTAGAATCGGAATACCACCATACTTGGTACCACTTCATCTCTAGCTGCCTCCATCTTCGAAAGCTTGGTCCTTCATATAGAAGTCAAAGAATTTATTGAGAGATCACTATGATCATGAACACTTGTTACATTGTATAGTTAGTACAGAAGGTGGCCAGCCTTTAGTACTTGACAAGCAATTAAACAATAGATGGTATCCTACTAGGCTTCTATCACACAGATAGATAGTCATTCGGCAATACCTCCCCTTCTGGAAGGGTTGTTCTTCTTAGCTTATATGAAATGAAAAGGAGAGAAAAGAACGAATTGAAGAGAATTATATATATATAAAATATACTGCCACAAAATATCTGCCTTGGAATCTACCTCTGAACTATAGAGGTTTGTCATAGGAGAATAAAATATATACGTATATATATCAACATCAAGTATTATAGCATCGTATTTCACGTGTCTGAATATTTACTATTCCGTCCATCATTCTATGGACCCATGCTCTTGCTCGAGCTTATAAACAATCACCTTTGAAACTCCCTCGACATCAAAAATCAAATTTGGGATTTCATTCTAGACGTCATCGTTATTAGAATTCTATGCTTGCATCGCAACCTTCCTCGTATAGTAATACGACTCTCTATTGATAAGAAGGAATAAGTATTCAATAGGTAGATAATCGACTTAATTAGTCTATCAATGATAACTTATACACCACCGCGACCCGATTAGTGGTACTCAATCTCAATATCCATTACAATACAACTCTCATGGTTGTAATCGGCTCATTATTCAAAGAATCGTCGATGCATTACCATAGTCCACCACTGACCTACTATAGTCATTCATTTTCCTCGAAATCTTAATAGCTAACCATACAGAGTCCATACCTGTCGTATCAAATTCTTCTAAGGAGGTAACATAATCACCATTCATGATTCATGAAGAATAATACTGATCCTGACGTACATTCATGACATGAAGCAGATAAAATTGTAGAAGAGTTTCAATCAAAGCAACGATAGCAGGTTAATACCATTCTTAATCATATGCCTTCAATAGAAGACTTAACTCAAAGGTTCGTTTACTCCTTTTTGAAATATGGTCCTGGCTTATTCTCAAGATAGGACCTTCTAAGATAGATAGCCCGCTCACGGCGATTACATGAATTAAATCTTTACCAAACTACTATTACGGTTGAGTATCGCACAATCATCAGAAGGAATGTCAATCTTTCACACCATAATACCACCTTCACGGCTTTAACCATCATTATTGTATTCCTATGGCACGAGCGCCTATAATTTCTCTTTTACAGTTAGAGTGTCGGCCACCTTATTGGCCTTTCCTGATAGTAATAGTTCCTTAAAATCAATGTCCTTTGAACGATCTTCAACTAAATTTTTTTTTAACCTCATTTCCATTCACTGCTGGTGTGAAAATGCTTTTCCTTAAGCTTTGGTGAGAAAAAAAATATATCACAATTTTCCCATAATTTATTTCTTCGGTCTTTGAATGTGAACATTGTCACGACTGACCCTCGATCATACTTTGGACGTCTCTTATCTTCGGTACTTCTCGTTGTCACCAATCCTGACCCTCATTGGGTCGATCTATACTTCCTTATGGTTCAACACGTGCCCCACCTGGCATTATTATAATTACCTCATATTTCCTTCATCAAAAATTTCTATTCTTGAGAACTTTGAATATTACCTTTTTCCTTGTAAAACCTCTAAGGTTATCCTTAAATCCTTCATCAGGTACACCCTAGGCACAGGGCATATCAAGATACCATTTACTAATACCAGAATCATTGTCTAATACTTCTAAAAATTTCTCCACTGATCCTTAAAGGTTGTTGCTACCTTAATCCTTCATTCCACATTTCCCAAACTCATAATGTCCCTATTAAGGGTGAAATGCCAACATTTATGCATTCCTCTATGGTTCATCTCAAGTTATCGAGGTTCCATCCTTAATTCCACCTTTTTAAAAAGGTACTTGCATTCTTCTATAGATAAATCAAGTCATGTATCCTTGATAGATTATCTTATTCAATCATTCCCACCTCGATAGTCTATACCAATTTCACGATAGCATCCTTATTCAAACTGAGGTCAAGCCATATGGCCTTCAAAAGATAACAATGGTTACCCGCTTTTCTTTCCTAATTTGGTAATGACAACAGGGATGTTCTGGAAGATATTGGTCGTGTTCAATGTGAACTTCTTCTTAATAATTCCTCATTTACTTTTGTTGTTATCTTAACAGTCATCTCAATGTTGGGATATATTTCATACCTGGTGTCTCCCTTTCTGGGTATCAAGCCACCGGTCTTACACTTCACATTCTTGAAGGTCACTTCCTTCATCCCATTTTCCTAAATTCTTGTTATCCTATCTCCTCAGTCCATCTGTGTTTCCTTATTAATCCATCGATCTATCTCAAAGTTTCATCGAATACTCTCAACTTCAAGGGAATTAACTATAAGTATCGCTTATGCCTTCAAACCTTGAATTTATCTCATGATCAGTCACCATCGCGCTGATGATGACACACTTCTCTATATTTCTTGCAAGGATTTCTTAGGGTTTCCCATACCTAACTCCCTTATCACTTCTCAACTTTATTTCCTTTATATCCCTTTATACTCCTTCCCTTTTCAGTCTTTTATTTTCATTTCTATTACAACCATTACATGAACCAACACAACATAAGCATTGATTTCAAACATCCCGTCATTCTGGATTCGTGTCCTCAGAACGAATCTTGACAACTTTTACAACTTAGGTTCATAATTCATCATACTCGTCCGCTTTTGTTCTGGCTCTAAAGCTTTTACACTACCTCCATAACCTTGGGAAGTGCTTTCCCGAAAACAATTGTCTGAACTTTAATCAATTTATTATAACCTCTGGCTCCGTGCCTTTCTTGGCCTTTCACCAATGGGTGGCCTCTCTCTTAGGAGGGTAAGTGACAAAAACAGTCTTTTGTGATTCGTCAATCATTTAGAATCTCAAATGATTCCTATATTTCCTCTAGCCAGGCTCTTGCCTCAACTGGGTCAACCTGTTCCTTGGAACTCTGAGAGCTTAGTGACTTAAAGGTCATGAAAGAATTTCCTACCGCATTGTTTCCTTAAGGTGGTGGTTGGGAATAAAAGTATAAGTTTTGTTCAGGCGGGTCCATGAATTGCCCCATAGGAGTACCGTCCTAATTTTCCCTATCTTGTTCGACTTCTGTTTTCTCAATATGAAATATTTTCTCCTCCTCCCCATAATCGGGGTCATCCTACATGTTTTAAATCCTCATTTTCCACTTTATTATGTTATGGGTTCCTTTTATCTTGATGGCGTCCTCCCTGACTATCACATTCAGGGTTTGCCCTAAATCTTATTCCTCGAATTATGACTTTCATCTAAGATCCCGTCCTTAAGCTCTTGAACATTGAAACCCAATTTTTGTCGGAATACCTCATTATTCCCTTAATCATTCTCGGTATTAATCTCTTTTCCAGTCATTGACTCTCTGTCTTCATTCATCACTTTCTCTTGGCATAATATGATCTTTTCCAATAATTTGGGCTGCATTACAATCTCAAACAGCTTTTCAGTACTGGCTCCGGTTGCGTTCACTCCTATTTCCATTTTCCTCAAAATCTCTTATCAACTCTCCCAAAGACATTATCATCTTGAGTCTCTTCTTTACACTAAGGGCATTAGCCACCATTTTGGCTTTCCCTGGATGATAAAGAATCTCATAATCGTAATCCTTGATTAGCTTTAACCACCTCCTCTGGCGCATGTTGAGCTCTTTCTGCGTAAAAATGTACTAGAGCACTTATGGCTTGTGTAAATCTCGCACTTCTCTCCATACAAGTAGTGCCTCCAATCTTTAGGGCAAAACTATTGCCACGAGCCCAAGCTCATGGGTGGGGATATCAAATTTTACATTCCCTAAATTGTCTTGACGCGTACGCGATAACCTTGATGTACTGTATAAGAAGCACCCTAATTCCTTATGCGAAGCGTCACTATAAATCACAAAATCTCCTTTTCCATCCAGAAACGCCAACATAGGGGCCTTCACCAACCTTTGCTTCAATTCTTGAAAACTGTTCTCGCATTTCTCTGACCATTTCAACTTCTCAGTCTTACGAGTAAGTCGCGTTAAAGGGGCTGCTATATTTGCAAACTTGAACGAACCTATGGTAATAACCGGCCAATCTTACCTCTGGTAGTTGCCCTGGCCATGGTCATCAATTCCTCGGTGGTCCTTTATTCATTCTTGTAAGGATCCTCCACGGGATCCTCCTCAGCAACAATCCCTTCTGGGACAACATCCTCAACCGCTACATCTTCAATATGAACATCATCTGGTCCCTCATTAGGGTACTCCATCGGATTCATGATCTGATCTCCAATATGTAATAAAACAACATCGCGTTGTTGCTCCTCAACCTCAGGGTTCGGTGCCCCGATACATCGATCTATGTTACTATCATGATATTTATAAGGGTTCCCATAAGGGTTTTAACTGGTAGTACTACGTTAGGTAGTCCGACTATGAACTTGGCAAGAGTTCTTATTATCTTAATGAACTTATTATTTTAACGACGCATCATCTCTGATGTTTATAACGCTTGGCTCTGATACCATTTCTGTAACACCCCCAAATCCGGGGTCTGGGATTCGGGTTGTCACGAGTTCCATTTCCCTTATCAATACTTAATCTTAACAGTCAACCAACTACTGCATACTGTGACCCCACAATATGCACCCACACACCACAAGTTATAGTCTTAGAGATGAATATCCAAAAATAACACAAGTCATTTTATTCCACAATTATAAACCATTTCACCATAAAAGGGTTTCTGAATAATTTACATATTCTTTGCCATTATTACAATTCATAAATATAAATAAGTCTGGTACATCAAAAGTTGAAAGCCTAGCCTATTGGTAGTTCCTACCTCAGCTGCAACGGCATCAACGTCTACAGGAAACTGCGGAACGTTTCCTAACCGCTCACGAATTGGGAGCTTGATCCTGTTCATCTTGTCTATCTGTTGTTGTGTCATGAAAGAAGAAAGCAAGGGTGAGCAACAAGCATACCAAAATAATATGTATAATAATTTACAATATATGAGCATATTCATAGCACTCATGAAAGTCTTGGTCAAAAAGAAATGAACCAAGTTTGATCTCTTAACGCGACCAAGTTGCAAAATATTCAGTATATATGTACATATACTTTTCAAAATCTTGGAAGTCCTCTTCCATGCATAATAAACACAGAGTTCCAGTTTATAACTATATAAAAATATCGTTGCAAGGTGATCTCATATATTTAACCTTGTCTCAACGTTTTTGTGAAAATTTTTGTCATGCATAAGATAATCATTAACCAGATATAAGTTGAAAAGGTGAAGTTACGAGATACTCCAATATACTTGTATCTTTTCTGAATATTGCTTGAACTACCACCGTTCAAGGTATAATCAGTTTCAAAAGTTCATCACATAGATGGGACTACAAGAAAAGACTTGAATAGATTCAATCTTTGAAATATCATTATAAATAATGAAGTTACGCGATACTTCATTAAGTCTCATTATATATATACACCTATATATATATATTTCATACACTCCTTGAAAACCTCTGTTATGAAAATTAAAAACAGAGTTGCAATATCCAATGAATTTGGAAAGGAGGAAACCTTGGCATAAACCTGATATCTTGCTGATCAGGCAAAGATACCAATAAGTAACCTTTTCTACTAGTAGATGGACGAATTCCCCACTGGTCATCACCCTGGCCGCAGTAGGACCTTATGCTGGACTGCCACTTAGCCACTTACGCATTTGATGGACTCCCACTGAGCCACTTACACTTTCATGGACGCCCACTGAGCCCAT
The DNA here is from genome assembly GCF_009905375.1 of Apium graveolens. NCBI lineage: Eukaryota > Viridiplantae > Streptophyta > Magnoliopsida > Apiales > Apiaceae > Apium > Apium graveolens. The sequence continues at coordinate 41,928 of NW_027417519.1, read as the reverse complement.
GTTGCTTATGCCGACTCAAATAGATGAACTTACTTCCCGGATGATAGGCAAGTAATCAATATATTTTCTCAAAACAGCAACCTCGTTGCAAATGTAAAATACACCACTGAGCCGGATCCCCCCAGGTTTTGAGCGAGTATTTAAATCCCCTTCGAAAGGAAGATCTTAAATATAAAAATGAGTTTTGGGATCCGTTGTAATCTTTTAAAAATCATTTTGAAGACTCGAAAACATTTTTAAAAATGTTTGGAGTAATGCTGATTTAACGAAATGAATCAATCCCGATATAATAGAAAATATCTGAATATTATTATTTAAATAATATTCCCATAAGGATAATCTTTATAAAAATAATTGAAGTAGAAATTTTAAAACTCAGACTTGAAATGAATAATAAATAACCAAAGATATACTTATACGAAAGTACAATCTTTATTTGAATAATCGAAAATAAGTTTGATTATCAAAACATCATTCTTTAATAAAATAAAGAATATTATTTAATAAATAAGCGGAGTCATAAGTTCTCGAATGAATATTCAAAATAATATTTATTAAATAAAATAAACGGAGTCATAAGTCCTCGAATGAATATTCAAAGTAATATTCATTAAATAAAATAAACGGAGTCATAAGTCCTCGAATGAATATTTAAACTAATATTCATTAATTAAAATAAAGTTATTGAATAAACCTTATTCGATTAATAGTTTTGAAAACTATATCTATATATATAAAAATAAATAAATAAATATATATATAATATACTCGGGAACATCGACTCCCGGTTTAGAATATGTTCACCTTTGGGTCCCCTATACTAAGGGTATACGCAACTACTGCTTATCTCTAGCATAGGTATTATGCAACTTACAAGCAATTGAATCAACAATTAGATATCAAAATTACGAAACAGACATGCATATATACCATATCACATGCTCTAATATATCGCAAGATTTTCTACTAACAATCATGCACTTATCACAAGATAATGCGTATACATATATTTACATCACAACAACAGTATAACGGGTAGAAAACTTGTCTGAGTGCTCCGGGGTAGACTTAAGCTTAGAGTGGGTCCGATAACCTATGAACAACAACATAAGTCGGAATTAAACCTCGGTCCCTTAAGAAACTAGACTTTAACCAATTGAACCCTAACGTTCGCTTATGGTCACTTCTACGCCTAACGAATCACATAAGTTGTTCGAGTACCCTCGGCTCCACCATTTTTAATAAATTAACCGTTATGAATTTTAAGGCGACGCTTTCACGAATACCGTACCAACTGCCTAGTCCACTTTACATAATTGTTTCTGTTAGGTCCCAATGTGTTTGTAGAAGGGGGGGTTGAATACAAACGTTACCAAATAATCGAATAAATGCGGAATAAAAAATGTGAAACAAAATTCAAGTTAAATAAAAATATTATTAAACTAGAAAGGTGTTACAACAACTGTATCGATTACAAGGTATTAATCTCAAATCAATTATCACAAATCTAGAATAAATTCGACATGAACTTTTTCTATTTTTGCAATAATTAGAATCAAATGCTAAACGCGATTTGAGATTAAGTTCTAGGGATTTTGATCCGCTAGATTGTTACACAAGAACAAGATAAATAATTCTAGTGGTTTGGATTTAACATTAACAAACTAGAATTTTGATCTTGATGTAAGCAGAGAAGAAAATAAAATGTTTCAAGGCGGCTGCTTTCTTTTCTTTGTTCTTGAATGTGTTCTGTATGATTGAGATTTTTGAGTTGAATGACTTCTGCTTCTATTTATCAACAGCCGAATTAATTGAATTGGAATGACAATCCTTTAAGCTTGTATGACAATCGGTGAGACTATCCTTTTGAGCTAGCAAGACAATCGTTTGAACCAGCATGACTATCGGTAGGACAATCTTTTGAACTGGCATGACTATCGGTAGGACAATCTTTTGAACTGGCATGACAATCGGTATGACAATCCAGATTGTCATGCTAGTTCATTTTCAATTGTCTTGTTGATTTAAGATTGAATTTAATCCAATTAAACTTCTGAAAATTCCTAAAATTAATTCTGAATTAATTAATCAATTAATTTAATTAATCAATAAATTAATCCTTGCAGATATAATTTATTTACTTAATTAAATTATATGACTTAATTAATTAATAGAGAATTAATACTAACCCTGAGCAGCATCCATTCTTCTGAATATCTTCTTAAAATCACTGAGAATTATGAATAAATTCCGCCACTTCAACGTTGACACTCGATGTACTGTCTGGTTCATGAGTGACTAACTTCCGTGACGTTTCTTCATGTCTTGACTTTGACGCTTTGATTTTCTTCAGATTAAATCCTTGTAATTAATGATACTCTGACGAGATCTCTGTCACTTGATTAAATCCACGATCTTGATTTATATCACTGAGGCATGATCAACTTCTTGAACTTCTTCCAGTGAATTACCTCCTCAAGTCTGTAGATGAACCTTGTTTCTGAATCCTTTGACAGATATTACTTTGCGAGATCTCTCTGACGGTCGATCCACTATTTACTTATTACATTCTTATTTGAGTTGAGTTGAATCCTCGAATATACAAATAGGCTATGACATATGACTTACAATCTCCCCCTATTTGTTTGTTAGACAATAACACACAAATACCTAGAGGATAACTCAACTAACAAATAAGAAAAAGATATAAACATACATGCAAAGTAAATAGCAGAAAAGTTCTGGATGAGATTTAACATTTTCCAGATTCCAAGTAGATGTTCCTCTAGACTGAACATATCTTCAAGTAGTTCCATCTTCATTTGTACAACCACATTTCCTGTTGAGAAGCCCATATCTCTTGCTTCTCCCCCTATGAGAATCAACTGATTAAAGAAGATCACCTTCGTTTTACCACCTCTCCCGTACAATAGGATCCGCAGATAAAAACCAATGGTACTCCCCTAACTGCTTCTTCCCTTACTAGGAAATCACCTTGTGTTTACCACCTCTCCCGTACAATAGGATCCGTAGTTAGAAACAACAATGGTGTGGTGTAGTGTACATTTTTAGGATCTTTTTCTTCCTCCCTGCTATTTCTCCCCCTTAGTTGAGGAATCCTCCAAACTATTTCTTAAGCTTTTATCTCCCCCTTAAAGAAGGAATGTATGCCGTCGTCTAAAGGAGTTCTCATATTTCACTTGGTTGGAAAAGAAATAACAAGTAGTTTCTCTTTCTACCTCACTGTGAGTGTGTGATTCTGTTTAGTGTACCTCACATGTGTTTCACTCTTCTCTCCACTCGTGTTTACACTCATTCTCACAAGTGTATCACTCTTCTCTCATAGCTCCATAATCCAGTTGTACCTGCAAGGAAAATCATCTTAGCCATCCTTAAAGGAGGTCACAGGTGGTGCAATGGGAGTTCACAAATCCCCATCCTTGTTAAACTCGTCAGATAAATCTGAGTCATAATCTACAAGTTGCTAGTTTCCCTTTTAGGGTTCCAGATTTGAATTCTGGGAAGGTAAACAATGATCCAACGATTTTAGCATAAAGATCAAAGTTCCCTTCTAATGTCTGTGAAGACACTTCCTTGTGACTTATCAGGTAATATCTGAATCATTGTCAACAAGTTGCCGATCTGCGCCTATGTCAGATCCACTATCCGCAGATGCATCCAGGGGATTTAAGCCTGGGGAGGTAGACACTGACCACTGACATATGGCTTTTGGATCAGTATCCTCTCCTAACACCTGTAAAGGCAATTGGTCCACTAACGAACCTTGAACAATCGAATCTGACCTTAAAATGGTCGAAACTCTTGTTTCCGTCAACTCATCCTTTGTGTGTGTAACCTCTCCTTGTGCATCAAGAATTGTTTATGTTTGAAGTGGTGACACTACATCGGATACCTTGGCCGACAGGCAAAATTCAATAGACGCACCCTGTTGAGAGAATGAATCTAGTAACTGTTTTTGTGCCTTTTCAACCATTACATCTTTTTGAGAAGATGTATGGGGGCTAGCAGTTGTCTCGGTTTAAATACTACTCATCTATGTAGGAGACAGAGCTACTGGGTTGACTACAGAACCTTCCTTATGTGGTGCACTAGGCACTATCTCCCTCACGCTCATTCATACTACTTTTAGTGGTAAGAGAGTGTTGGTTGGTTCGGTTTTTGTGTTTTTCTTTACAGTCTGGGATAGATGTTGTGGGTTTTCAACCTCATGACTGTCAATGAAAGAAAGTCATTGGAGACTGAACCTGTAACACAAAATATATGGTAATAGAGAGAAAATGATTTACACTAGTGATTTCAAAAGATTTTACATGAAATAAGAAACCACTAATGTAGAAAGAAGTTTAATTTTGTTTTTCAATATGAATGAGTTTTTGGATAAAACATTGATCACTTAGGGTAAAGTCTAAGTAATTCTCATTCATGTCAAAAGCTTACAAATATCTGCAACATAATGTTAACAACATATCATTGACCGATACTTGTCAAGTACTTTAGATACTAATTGTTATATTGCATTAACAATATACCACTGCACATATAAAACAATATGATTGTGCTTAGTGATAAGATAGTTATTAATATGACGACTCTACTTATTCATATAAAATTATAACTTCTGTTAGAGTGTCATACCATGTCCTTGACGATTGCTTGAGCAGTATACTAGTTCATACCAACCTGAAGTGAGATTGTGAAGAAGAAATTGCATAGTCCAATAGATCTGCAGCTGCAAAGTCCATGAACTGTGGTGCATTGACTTCCTCTTTTGACTTACCAACCAGGAGTACACTTGTACACATCTTACTAGAGTACAATTCCAAGTGTAATGTGCAGCAGGTGTCTGATATGTCATAATATTCTCAAGTCTCGTCACTGGTGCTATATGTTAGATACTGCTTCCTGATAATAACCTAGCACAATATACAAAATTACAATGATAACATTCCCAGCTTGCAAACAGCCATATCCCTCAGATAAACCTTTGCTGTTATCTCCAAAGGTAACCAGGGGGCCAGCTTTCTCAATCCTCATTTGATAGCAGGGCTCTATCTCCGGTCATATGTCTTGATGATCCACTGTCAAGAATCCACACTACCGGTTACACCTGTTTAATGCCCTGCACTTCAAATGGATTAGACCTTCTTCGGAACCCAAACTTGGTTGGGCCCGGCATACTTGTAGAATTGTCCTTTGTCAGGCAAAACAACATTTTTAATTTTAACGATCTCAACATCCTCAATGACTGAACATTTGACCTTGTAAACAGCCTTAACAAATTTCTGTTTAAGCATAGGCACAAATGTCTCCTTTCTAGCCTTAGAAGGACTAACAGTCTTAGACCTATCATGCTTCTTGTTATTCACATGCTGACGAGTAGTACTCTTATCATTAGACACATGCTTACCATTAAAATAAGCATACATCATATTAAAAGCACAAGACATACAATTAGCAACACTACATGCTTTATGAGAGTGATTAACAGCAGGTAATTTATGCATGGTAGACATGGCATTATTGTTATCCAACTCATGTGTGTCTGAGTTAGTCTCAGTTGCTTTCACAACTTTGACTGGAACTTTCGACTCACTTGACTTGGAAACAATCTTCTCATAAGCATGATCCTCAGCACGTATTTCTTCTTGAATAACAGAAGAGGTCGCATCAAATGGTTCAGCAATTGATGCTTTATAGAGGGGTTCATCAACACCCTTAAGCACATGTGGTACTTCCCTCCCTTTAGCACAGACATGAGGAGGGGAATTTATGCCTAATTCTCCAATACCAACATTGTAATCATAACCTATTCCAGATGTTTGATTAACAGCTTGCTTACTGTAGAACTCTTTAGCCTTCGAACAAGAATTGAAGTAGGCTCTAACCTTAGTCTCAAGACCGGTGATCTTGTCTTTGAGAATAGTTTCGAGTTTTCTATAACAGTCAACTCTATTCTCTAGAAAAGATACCTGTTCTTTTAATTTGTCTTGATTAATGTGCACAAGTCTTAATTCATTGACCTCTTTCTCAAGGTCTGTGATCTGTAAACTTAACAGTTCATTATCACGACATGCACAATCTAAGTTACCTCTTAGATGATAAACCATTTCAGCATCAGAAAGTTTTACCTCTATTCTTGACGATGAAACTTTTCCATCAATAGCCATAAGAGCAAGATTTCCTTCTTCTTCATCTTCACTGTCAGTATCATCCCAGCTTCTTCCCTTTGCCAGATAAGCCCTTTCAGAGTTCTTTCTTATTTGCTTTGGCTTCCTACATTCTGTGGCAAAGTGTCCCAACTCATTGCAGTTATAGCATCTAATGGTGCCCCGATCAACCATCCCTGTTTTGTATCCACCACTGCTGGTGTTAGAGGATGAAGATCCACCTTTCTGGAATTTGTTGTAGTTGGACTTGTACTTAAGCTTGGGATTCCTCCTGAATCTGACATTAGAGAATCTCTTGACAATTTGGGCCATTGATTCGTCTTCCAATTGCTCCAGCTCTTCCAAGGAATAAAAATCATCACTAGATTGATTTGTAGTAGGAGGATCATATTCTGCTACTAACTCATTTTCCTCACCCTTGGAAAACTGTACCATTCTTTCTAATTGTTGAGATTGTTGTTGTTGTTGACCTTCAGCTACAAGTGCAGTAGATGTGCTGACCATTCTATCCTTCCCGTAGACTTCCTTCTGTTGAATCTGCTCCAACTCATAGGTTTTTAACACTCCATAGAGCCTGTCCAAAGAAATCTCACTCAGATCTCTAGCTTCTCTAATGGCAGTGATTCTATGTTCAAGATGAGCTGGCAGTGTTAAAAGGAACTTTTTGTTGACCTCCCTGATTGAATAATACTTTCCATTGATGTTCAGGTTGTTGATCAACACATTGTACCTCTCAAACACTTCAGTAATTCCTTCTCCTGGATTTGATTTGAAATGTTCATATTCAGAGGTTAGGATTTCCAACTTGTTCTCCCTAACTTCCTCTGTGCCTTCATTAATTACCTCAATAGTTTCCCACATGTGTTTAGAATTTTTACAGTTCATCACATGTCTGTTCATCAAGGGATCAAGGGAATCAATTAATATTAATTGAAGGCTGGCATCCAAGGAGGCTTCTTCCTTCTCAGCAGGAGTAAAATCTTCGAGCTCTTTTGGATAGGTTCTAGCTTTAGTAGTCACCACACCATCTATTATTACCTCCGGTTCAATAACCATCGGAGTTTTTATACCCTTCTTTAACAAGTTTGAATATTTGGGATTTGCAACTTGTAAAAATAATAGCATCTTCTTCTTCCACATGATATAATTCTCTTTATCAAATTGTGGAATATTAACGGTTCCAACTTTATGTGAAGTCATTATGAATTTTTGAATAAATAAAAATTCAAGGAGTTGAAAAATCACAAAAGTCTAGGATCTTGATTTGTTCGTTAATCAGAAGGCTCTGATACCAATTGTTAGGTCCCAATGTGTTTGTAGAAGGGGGGGTTGAATACAAACGTTACCAAATAATCGAATAAATGCGGAATAAAAAATGTGAAACAAAATTCAAGTTAAATAAAAATATTATTAAACTTGAAAGGTGTTACAACAACTGTATCGATTACAAGGTATTAATCTCAAATCAATTATCACAAATCTAGAATAAATTTGACATGAACTTTTTCTATTTTTGCAATAATTAGAATCAAATGCTAAACGCGATTTGAGATTAAGTTCTACGGATTTTGATCCGCTAGATTGTTACACAAGAACAAGATAAATAATTCTAGTGGTTTGGATTTAACATTAACAAACTAGAATTTTGATCTTGATGTAAGCAGAGAAGAAAATAAAATGTTTCAAGGCGGCTGCTTTCTTTTCTTTGTTCTTGAATGTGTTCTGTATGATTGAGATTTTTGAGTTGAATGACTTCTGCTTCTATTTATCAACAGCCGAATTAATTGAATTGGAATGACAATCCTTTAAGCTTGTATGACAATCGGTGAGACTATCCTTTTGAGCTAGCAAGACAATCGTTTGAACCAGCATGACTATCGGTAGGACAATCTTTTAAACTGGCATGACTATCGGTAGGACAATCTTTTGAACTGGCATGACAATCGGTATGACAATCCAGATTGTCATGCTAGTTCATTTTCAATTGTCTTGCTGATTTAAGATTGAATTTAATCCAATTAAACTTCTGAAAATTCCTAAAATTAATTCTGAATTAATTAATCAATTAATTTAATTAATCAATAAATTAATCTTTGCAGATATAATTTATTTACTTAATTAAATTATATGACTAAATTAATTAATAAAGAATTAATACTAACCCTGAGCAGCATCCATTCTTCTGAATATCTTCTGAAAATCACTGAGAATTATGAATCAATTCCGCCACTTCAACGTTGACACTCGATGTACTGTCTGGTTCATGAGTGACTAACTTCCGTGACGTTTCTTCATGTCTTGACTTTGACGCTTTGATTTTCTTCAGATTAAATCCTTGTAATTAATGATACTCTGACGAGATCTCTGTCACTTGATTAAATCCACGATCTTGATTTATATCACTGAGGCATGATCAACTTCTTGAACTTCTTCCAGTGAATTACCTCCTCAAGTCTGTAGATGAACCTTGTTTCTGAATCCTTTGACAGATATTACTTTGCGAGATCTCTCTGACGGTCGATCCAATATTTACTTATTACATTCTTATTTGAGTTGAGTTGAATCCTCGAATATACAAATAGGCTATGACATATGACTTACAGTTTCATACTCCAATTAGTCATTTAAGGACCTTAACCAAGGTTTCAAAGTAAGGCGAGGGGTAATGGTTCGTTCGCGAACGCCGTTACTTAAAACGGTCGTTTCTCCTAAACTGTACATCGGATTTAAGCGAACCATATATCAAAACGAAGCTCGTAACATGAACTATCTAAACATGGCAATGGTCAAAATCTAACAGTGAGTGTACGGGTCCTGATGTTAAGAACAAAAGCAGTCTAAGGTAAATCGGGCATTACGACGACTATGTTTACGCGATTACCAAATTTGTACAACTCCAAATCAATCCACAATCAACCACAAATCAACCCATAACCACCAATACAACCAAACTCCATCCATACTTCATTACAACAGTCTCAACATCTCAAGATTTTTCAATTTATACTACCCCTAAACATGAACTAAAGCTATACTTAAGTTCATTAACCAATAATCAAGATTTACAACTCCAAACTTATTATAAATCCAACCCAACTCTAAATATACATGAATCATACTTCCCAAGAACTAAACCAAGCATAAAAACTCTAAATATTCAAAATTAGGGCTAGGGTATGAGATTATACCTTCCTTGGTGAGTAGAAGTAACTAAGGAACTTGGAACAACCCTTGAAAATCCTTACCAAAGCTATATATAAACAAAAACACAAGATCAAAAGTTTCAAGTTCTTGAAAACACTATTCACCCTCTACTAAAATGATTTGTTTGAGATAGAAAACCTTTGATTCAAGCACTCAAACTACTTGCTCTTCTTAGTTATGAAATATAGGATCCAAAGAAACAAACCTTATAATTTTCCATGGAGTATAGCTTGTGTTTTGAATTTCTAATTCACCATTTTGGTTAAAAATTTGAAGTGAAGAAGATGAAAAGGGGGGAGAGAAGCTTGCTTTGTTTTATTGATCTTTGTGCATAAAAAGGCTTGGTTGATATCCTTTTGTTTTGTTAATTAACCTTTGAACCATGGTAAAACTTGTGTGGCTTATAATCAACCAACAATTCCTTCCCTTTTGGTCATGCTTATTTCATCCTCCTATGTCATCTTCCCACACTTGTCTTCTTCTTGTTGGTGTGATGACATCATCATCCCTAACCTCTTTGATTAACTCCTAATTACTTGGCTAATGATCGCTGATCTGTTATACGGTTCGCTTAACTTTCGTTTTCGTTTATCGTTTGAGGGATCATACCCGGGATCTTATTACTTGGGTTTCCTTAACCTTTATCAATACATTATATTCCTTTTATGATCCTCTCTTATAATCCTTAAATTTAAATCCTCTTTATCCTGTTACCTTATACTCAATTCTTTCGGTATCTGGTGGATTTTCGGGAAAAAATCAAAGTGTTCGAATTTGGATTCTGACCATCTTTACATACACTTATATACCATATAGAGTACTAATAAGATCTCAGAATAATAATAAAAGAACCCCTACAAATTGTGGCATGAAAAGTTTTCTTATTCAGCATAATCAGCAAAAGTTACTATTCATTAGGGTTTCAAAAATTCCAAAAATTGGGGTTATTACAGTAAGCAAACCTGTAAGTAAAGCCAAACTTGCCAAGTTAAATGAAAAATATGGATCAGTTTCCAAAAACTTCATTTTAGGAGAATCTATTCAAGTGAGGAAGGTGAAGAAAGTGAATGTTGGACATCTGTCTATTAAGCAATTGAATGACAGACTAGAAAAGATTGAGGTTAAAACAGAGGCTAAAAGGAAAAACAATAGAAATGGTAAAGTGGGGATTAACAAATATAACAACTACACACCTGATAAGTATGCTCCAAGAAAAATCTTTGTTAAGTGTGGTAGTGTAAATCATCTGTCTGTTAATTGCAAAATTGCAATGCCTACTTCCATATATGTGCCACCTCCTTTTCCCAACATAAATGCCATGCCTTCTATGCCTATGAATGCTATGTCTACACTGAATATGAATGCACAATTTGCTAATATGGCATTTGCACCTAATCCTTATTATGCTGCATTTAGTATGCCTCAAATGCCATTTAGCATGCCCTACTAGACTAACTTGTTTACTAATAGCATGCCATTTCTTGTTAATCAAAATGTGCAAGTTGATTCTGTTGTAATGAATGGTTTCAAAGGTTCAACTCAAATGACTAAGGATGAATCTGATATCCCCAAGTCAAATGAGATCAGACCTAAGAAACAGAAGAAGAAAGCTAACAAGCCAGGACCCAAGGAAACTTGGGTACCAAAATCAACTTGATTTGATTTTAATGTGTGCAGGGAAACAGAAAGAATCTATGGTACTTGGATAGTGGTTGTTCAAGACACATGATTGGTGATTCTACCCTGCTCACAGAGTTCAAGGAGAGAGTTGGCCTAAGCATTAATTTTGGAGATGACAGCAAGGGTTATACTGTGGGATATGGCTTGATTTCAAAAGATAATGTCATCATTGAGGAGGTTGCCTTAGTGGATGGTCTCAAGCACAATTTGTTGAACATCAGCTGTGTGACAAAGGCAATTCAGTAACCTTCAACTCAGAAGCCTGTGTTGTGACAAACAAGAGAAGCAACAAAGTGGTTCTCACTGGAGTGAGAAAAGGGAATGTGTACCTAGCTGACTTCAACTCATCAAATACAGAATCTGTTACTTATCTTCTCTAGTAAAGCAAGTCAAGATGAAAGTTGGCTATGGCACAAGAAGCCATCCCATCTAAACTTCAAGACCATGAATGAACTTGTAAAGAAAGAACTGGTTAGAGGCATTCCTCAAGTGGAGTTTACTAAGGATGGACTGTGTGATGCTTGCCAAAAGGGAAATCAAACTAAAACATCATTCAGAAAGAAGCTTGATTCAACAATTAAAGAACCTTTACAACTGCTACACATGGATTTGTTTGGACCAGTCAATGTGTTGTCCATTTCAAGGAAAAGATGTTGCCTAGTAATTGTAGATGATTTCTCAAAGTTCTCTTGGACATATTTCCTTAAGTCCAAAGATGAGGCTAGTGAAATCATCATCAATCACCTAAGGCAAGTCAACAATCATCCTGATTTCAAAGTTAGAAGAATCAGGAGTGACAATGGAACTGAGTTCAAGAATTCTGTCATGAGAGCATTTTATGAAGAAAATGGGATTTTGCATGAGTTTTCAGCAGCAAGAACTCCACAACAAAATGAAGTAGTAGAAAGAAAGAACAGATCACTTATTGAAGTTGTAAGAACAATGCTTGAAGAAAAATACTATTTAGAACCAACATTTTTGTGGAATCAGTACATGTTGTGTTTGATAATAAAAAGATTGAAGGACTATAAGATGGAGATTACCATGAGAGCCTCAAATTTGACAATATGGAGATGGTTAGTGATGACAGTGATGATGAAAGTGATCAAGAAATACTATCAAAGGATAATGCAGAAAAATACACTGCCAATGAAGCACAAAATTCAACATATGTCGAGTTGCAAAATGCTTTATCCGTCGGGAGACAATCTGCTTTATCTGTCGGGAGACAATCTGCTTTATCTGTCGGGAGACAATCAGCATCATCCGTCAGTACTCAAAATTCACCATCCGTCGGGCCATCAAAAGAAGTCGAAGGTCAGAATAGATCACTTACAAAAAGTTCCCCTACTCAAATCAAAGATCCATTAACTCAGGGGAGTTTCTAATAATCAAAACTCAATCACACATCAAGACAACAATGAGGCCTCTTCATCTAGAGCTAATTTATCTCAACAAAGGAAATGGACAAAGGATCACTCCTTTGAGCTCATCATTTTGATGTATCCTCTAGAATTCAAACAAGGAGAGCGACTCAAGAAGAATGTCTATATAGCAGCTTCCTCTCTAAGGAAGAACCAAAGAAGGTAGAAGAAGCTTTGTTGGATCCTGATTGGATTTTAGCTATGCAAGAGGAGCTATACTAATTTAAAAGGAATAAGGCATGGAAGCTGGTACCCAAGCCTAAAGGAAAGAATCCAATAGACATGAAATGGGTATTCAGAAACAAGATGGATGAAAATGGCATAGTGGTCAGGAATAAAGCTAGATTGGTTGCTAAGGGCTACTGTCAACAAGAAGGAATAGATTTTGATGAAACTTTTTCCCCTGTTGCAAGACTTGAAGCCCTCAAAATTTCTTAGCCTATGCAACCCATGCCAATTTCAAGGTCTATCAAATGGATGTCAAAAGTTCCTTTCTGAATAGAGATTTGGAGGAGGAAGTCTATGTCAGTCAGCCTCCTGGTTTTGAAGATCCAAATTTTCCAAAATATGTTTACTATCTTTTGAAAGCACTTTATGGACTGAAGCAAGCACCTAGAGCCTGGTCTGACACTTTGTCAAAGTTCCTTTTAGAGAATCATTTCACAAGAGATTATGCAGGTTGCAGAATTGATAGAAAAAGTACAACAGGAACCTGTCAATTTCTAGGAAACAAGCTTGTGTCCTGGTTCAGTAAAAATCAAAATTCAGTTTCTACTTCTACAGCTGAAGCTGAATATATTGCTGCTGGGAGTTGTTGTGCTTAAATTCTGTGGATAAAACCAATTGCTAGACTATGGACTGCAAGTGGAAAGGATTCCTATTTTCTGTGACAACACAAGTGCAATTGCCATCACTGAAAATCCAGTACAGCATTCAAGAACAAAGCACATAGACATCAAGTACCACTTCATAAGGGAACATGTAATGAATGGTGATAGGGAATAAATAAATCCTGATTATGTAATTAAATATTGCATTAATTACACATGATTTGGGCTACAAGGCCCAATTAAAAGATGTATGACATTCTGTTAGATATATTTGTGATGTCATGTCTAATAATGATTTATGTTTAGTTTTCAGATCTTAACTAAAAGGACAAATCATGACTTAACTGGAAATCAGTACTTATACTGAAGTCGGGACTTAAGATATCAGAACTTAAGTTGTCAGAACTTAAGTTATCAGAAGATATTTATCAGGAGATAATATCAGGACTTAAGGAGACTTTCAGATAAGGAAGGCGGCTGATTGAAAGGAAAGAAGATCGAGACTAAAACAAGAAGAGATATGCATGAAGAAGAATTCTATGAAGAATAGAATACTTGGAAGAAAAGATAACTAGTTGATATATTTTAGGATGCAGATTATGTTCGATATCAATTAGAAGATTATCTTATAACTGTGTGTCTATATAAACACAGCATAGGGTTTACACTATATGTGTTATCTTAATCGAGGATATTATTCATTGTAACCTTAGCAACTCTCGTGATATTTGTTCATCACTGAGAGAGAACGGTTCCATTGTAATACTGTTTTATTAATAAGATTATTCTGTATTTCATACTTGTGTTCTTAATTCGATTTGATTGTACTAAACACTGTATTCAACCCCCTTTTACAGTGTGTGTGACCTAACAAGTGGTATCAAAGCAATCTGTTAACATACATACAGTAAAGATCCAAAAACAATCATGTCTGAAAAAACACAAACTCCAATCAAGCCCACTAAAACTGAAGAAACTCCAAAGACTCAAATCCATAATCGATATGAGACTATCAGGGTTCCCATACTAAAACCTTTTGAGTATCCCATATGGAAGGTGATGATGTCTATGTTTCTGGAAGCTACAGATCCAGAATACCTTGACAGAATTAATGAAGGACCCCATAAGCCAACCAAGCTCTCTGCTGTAGTTACAGATCAGCCAGCACAGACTGTACCAAAGGAGAAAAGTGAATATATAGCTGAAGATATCTCATCTATTGCAAAGGATACAAAGGTAAGACATTTGCTGCATAGTGCCATTGATAATGTCATGTCAAACAGGGTAATTAACTGCAAGACTGCAAAGGAGATATGGGATTCCTTGGAGACAAGATGGCAGGGAACTGATTCAATTAAGAAGAACATGAGGACTATACTCACTCAAGAGTATGAGCACTTTGACTCAAAACTTGATGAGTCATTAACTGGTTTATATGACAGATTTGTCAAACTCTTGAATGATTTGTTACTGGTGGATAAGGAATATGATCTTGAAGATACTAATCTTAAATTCCTTTTAGCTCTTCCTTAAAGTTGGGACTTGAAGGCAACTACTATAAGAGACAACTATGATCTTGATGAAGCTACTCTTGATGAAATTTATGGTATGCTCAAAACTCATGAACTCGAGATGGATCAAAGAAGCAAGAGGCATGGGAGAAAGTCAAGGACAATTGCTCTTAAGGCTGAGGAGGAATCCCCTAAAGTGGCTGTCTCAAAGAAAGGCAAAGGAAAGGCCCTCATCACGAAGTCTGATACTGAGTCATCAAGTTCTGATAGTGATGAGGATTCAGAAACTGAAAGTCTATCTGAGATGGATGCTGATGAAGAGATGATGAAATTGTGTGCTCTTATGGTGAACGGTATCACAAAGATAGCTTACAGGAAATTCAGAAGGGGAAATAAGTTTTTCAGGAAAAGTGGAAGTTCTGATAAGAAGGGATTCAGAAAATCTGAAAGCAAAGCTGGAAAGTCTGACAGAGGAGATTACTCAAATGTTAAATGCTACAATTGTGGTGAGAAAGGCCACATATCTCCTGACTGTAAGAAAGGAAAAGGTGACAAAGGCAAGGCACTTGTCAAAAAGAAGAAAAGCTGGACGGACACTTCAGATTCTGAAAGTGAGGTGAACTATGCTTTGATGGCAAATGCTGATAGCAGTTCTGAAGCTGCTGAGTTAAAGGTACCTCAAACAACTTATGCTTTTCATACTGATGATATTACTGAGTTGAGAAGATATCTTAAAACCATGTTCATTAGTTATAGAGATCAAACTTTAACATGTGAAAGGTTAACTTCTGAAAATTTGGCTTTTAAAAAAGGAATGACTATTTAGAAAAAGAGTTAGTTATGTTCCATTAAACTCAGAAAGAAAGAGATGATACTTTTTATGTTAGAGATGAAGTGTTAAAATTGAATCAATCTCTAAAAACTGAGTTAGAAAAGGAAAGAGAGATTATACTAACTCTGGAAGAACAACTCAGAATTTGTTAAGTAGTGGAAACTGGAAAGAGGGCTTAGGTTATGGAGATGATAAGAATAATAAAGGAACTGTAGAAATTGAGCCTATAGTTGTTAAACAAAAGCCAAAGGTAAATCCTGTTAAGTTTGTAGCTGTAAAGTCTGATATTGATAAATCAGAAGTTAAAGAGAAATTAACTTCTGACAAACCAAAACAGGATAAGCCAACTGAAGTTAACATAGGCTTAATGACAAAGAAGCAGCTTAAGTATAAGCTGAAAGAGCTTAAGGATGTAAACAAGGTAAAACCACCTATGGAAAATAGGAATGGAAAGGAAGGTGTGAATAAAAGCAATAATAATAAGCCTGTTCCTAATGCTCCTAGAAAGAAATGTTATAACTGTGGAAATTCTAACCATCTGGCTTCTTTTTGCAGGAAAAATAAGAACATAAACTCCTTACCATCTAAGTCAGGAGTTAAGAGTCAGTCTGTTAGGTTTAAGCCACAAAATCCTTGTTTTCATTGTGGTAGTTTATGGTATTCCATTTATACTTGTAAGGAATATCATAGTGTGTACTATGATTATTATCAAATAAAACCTTCTTTAAAGAAAGTTAGCATTGTTCCTTCTAGTGTAAGTTCTGATGCAAAGTCTGATACTGTAAATGCTGATAAGAAAAATGTTAACATAAACTCTGATGTTAAATCCGCTGCCAATGTTAACAAACTTAATAAGGCCAAAGGATCCAAGCAAGTCTGGGTCCTTAAAACTAATCATTAGTTGTCTTTATGATTGCAGGGCAACAGGAAGAACATCCTAGTTCTGGACAGTGGATGTTCAGGACATATGGCTGAAAATAAAGCCCCGCTATCAGACTTTGTGGAGAAAGCTGGCCCAGGTGTTTCTTATGGAGATGGCAACATGCGAAAAACACTAGGATATGGCAATATCAATCTTGGGAATGTCATCATTGAAAAAGTAGCTCTACTCTCAGGACTTAAACACAATTTGCTGAGTGTTAGTCAAATCTGTGACAGAGGTTATCATGTGGATTTCTTTGAAGAACACTGTGAAGTTGTAAGAAAATCTACAGGCAAAGTTGTTCTGAAAGGATAAAGGCATGGTAACATTTATAAAGCCAAGCTTTCAACAAGTTCTGATGGTTCTGCAATCTATCTGTTAAGCATAGCATCAATTGAAGAAAGCTGGGATTGGCTCAAGAAACTCTCTCATTTAATTTTAACAATATAAATGAACTTGTTAAGAAAGATCTTGTGAGAGGACTGCCAAAATCAGTATTTGCTCCTGATGGCCTTTGTGATTCCTGTCAAAACGCAAAACAAAGAAAATCTTCATTCAAGAGCAAGACTGAATCTTCAATTCTTGAGCCTTATCACCTACTACATGTTGATCTATTTGGTCCAGTGAATGTCATGTCTATTGCAAAGAAGAAATATGCTATGATCATAGTGGATGAGTTCACCAGATACACATGGGTGTATTTCTTGCACACAAAAAGTGAAATTGCATCTATATTGATTGATCATGTCAAACAACTGGATAAATTGGTTAAAGACTCTGTGAAAATCATAAGAAGTGATAATGGCACTGAGTTCAAGAATTTGATTATGGAAGAGTTCTGCAGAGACTATGGAATCAAGCAGGAATTTTCTGCTCCTGGAACTCCACAGCAAAACGGAGTTGTTGAAAGAAAGAATAGAACTCTTATTGAAGCTGCATGAACTATGCTTGATGAAGCAAAGTTACCAACCTATTTTTGGGCTGAAGCTGTGCAGACTGCTTGTTTTACTCAGAATGTAACACTTATCAAGAAGCATGGAAAGACACCATATGAGATGGTGAAGAAAAAGAAGCCAAATCTGAAGTACTTTCATGTATTTGGATGCAAGTGTTTTGTTCTTAAGACTCATCCTGAACAGCTATCCAAATTTGATCTAAAAGCCGATGAAGGAATATTTGTTGGATATCCACTTTCCACAAAAGCCTTCAGAGTCTACAATTTAAGAACAAGGGTTGTCATGGAATCTATCAATGTCTTTTTTGATGATAAGAAGATTACTGGACTTGAAGATTTCAATGATCATTATCAGCTGAGATTTGAGAATGAAGATTTAAATTCAGATTCTGTAAATTCTGATAGTCTAAATCCTGATACTGCAAACTTTGATGGGTTAAACTCTGATGTTATTGAAACTGTGGTGACTATGCCAAAGGAAAATACACTTGTTCAGGGGGAGCATATTGAAGATCCAACCACATCTCAAGAAGCATCAGAACCTAGAATAGGCTCTTTAAGTTCTGATTCATCAAGTTCTGATGGGCCAAGTTCTGATAATTCTGGAAACTCGAATTCTGATTCATCAAGTTCTGATGGGCCAAATTCTGATAATTCTAGAAACTCAAATTCTGAAGGATCCAACTCAGAGAGCATAATTTCAGGGGGAGCATCAGAAAATGTTGATGGAGACGGCATGGATCATGGGGGAACATCCAGTTCTAGAGATAATCTTCCATCTGTAAGGAAGTGGACTAAAGCACATACACCTGACTTGATTATTGGAGATCCTGAAGCAGGTATAAGAACTAGAATAACAACATCAAATGAATGTCTCTATCACTCTTTTCTTTCTCAGGCTGAACCAAAGAAAGTGGAAGAAGCTCTTCAAGATGCTGATTGGGTGCAAGCAATGCAGGAAGAGTTAAATGAATTTGAAAGAAATAAAGTCTGGACCTTAGTGCCAAGACCAAAGAACAGATCAGTTGTTGGTACAAAGTGGGTGTTCAGAAACATAAATGATAGTGATGGCATAATTACAAGGAATAAAGCAAGGCTGGTTGCAAAAGGATATTCTCAACATGAGGGAATTGATTATGATGAAACATTTGCACCAGTTGCTAGATTGGAAGCCAAAAGGATATTTTTGGCTTATGCTGCTCACAAAAAGTTTACAGTCTTTCAAATGGATGTAAAAAGTGCTTTTCTTAATGGAGAATTGGAAGAAGAAGTATATGTTGAACAACCTCCAGGTTTTGTAGATTCAAAATTTCCTCATCATGTCTACAGAGTTGATAAAGCACTTTATGGCCTTAAGCAAGCTCCAAGAGCATGGTGTGAGACATTAGCTCAGTTTCTTCTGGAAAGTGGATTCAATAGAGGGACTATTGATAAAACTTTATTCTATCTCAACCATGGAAAGGACTTACTTTTGGTACAAATATATGTTGATGATATCATTTTTTCTTCTACAAATGACAGTCTTTGTAAAAGGTTTGCCAAGCTAATGCAGTCAAGATAACAAATGAGTATGATGGGAGAACTCAGCTATTTTATGGGCCTTCAAGTCAAGAAGAATGAAGAAGGAACTTTTATTTGTCAATCTAAGTACACCAGAAATTTGTTGAAGAAATTTGGAATGCAAGACTGTTCAAGTGCATCCACTCCTATGGCCACTGCAATAAAATTGGATAAGGATACTGGTATATCAGTAGATATTACTGATTACAGAGGTATGATTGGCTCACTACTCTATCTAACTGCAAGTAGACATGATATCATGTATGCTACATGTCTTTGTGCAAGATTTCAAGCAGATCCAAGAAAACCTCATTTAACAGCTGTGAAAAGAATTTTCAAGTACCTTAAGGGTACAGCTGATCTGGGATTGTGGTATCCTAGAGAATCAGACTTTAAGCTAATAGGTTACTCAAATGCAGATTTTCAGGATGTAAAATTGACAGGAAAAGCACAAGTGGAAGCTGCCAATTTCTAGGAGGCAGATTAGTTTCTTGGTTTAGCAAGAAACAAAAGTCAGTTTCCACATCAACTGCAGAGGCAAAGTACATTGCTGCAGGAAGCTGTTGTGCACAAATTCTTTGGATGAAGAATCAGTTACTGGATTATGGGTTAACATATTCTAAAATCCCTATTTACTGTGATAATCAAAGTGCTATTGCTATGACAGGTAATCTAGTTTAACAATCAATGACAAAGCACATCAGCATTATGTACCACTTCATATGGGAACATGTGATGGAGGGTACAGTGGAATTGCACTTTGTTTCAACAGATCAACAACTAGCAGATATCTTCACAAAACCACTGTGTGAAGCTACTTTTACAAGATTTCTAAATGAACTTGGAATGGTTTCAGGTTCTTTCTCTAAATCTGCTTAGTTTATGTTCTGATACATCAGACTTTATGATCAGTATTTATAGATATTACTATCTTTGGGTATTCTGTGCTTAAATTGAAATTTTTTAAGTGCTGATTGTTGTCTGATGTGAATTTCTAAACTCTGATAGTGATATGAATGTTTCTGTGACTATTCAATCCAATGAGAATAACTGTGCTAGATGCTGACCTAGTAGTCTTTAATATACTAAAGATCCCATGTTTAAAATAATTGTTTATGTGGAAATCTTTTAACACAAGAAAATTCTGATACTAAACTTGGTTAGGTTTACTTTGTGTATCTTATTACTAAGTCAAAAACTAGAATAGTGCTTTTTATCTGTTAAGTTCTGATATTGGTAAATCTTATGGATGTACTAAGTGTTGATAAGCCTCACTTATCAAAAGAAAAAGAAAAAGAAAAGAAATGAATATCAGGTACTCCTTTGAGATCTAGAGAAAAATGTATGTGGAAGGGAAGACCCAAGTGCATTGCTGGTATTAAGTAATATGCATTAAAAAAGCAAAATAAAATTTTCTTGGTGACTTTCCACATTCTCTGATTATTGGAGAAATACTCTGATAATAGCCTAAATTCTAATAAGCAGTCGTGACTCACTTACACTGAGAAGCCACTGTAAAAAGGAATTTCAAAAGATGCATAAAATGAGCACAAAACAGTTGAGGTGGACTCATGCATGAACTTATTCTATAGTAGGCTTCAGACTAATGACATATTTTAAGCAAAGTTCTTAGTTATGCCTTATTTCTAAGATATACTGAAGTGAATCAGAATTTACTCTTTGTCTGATATTTAGCTTAATGCACATACTTACACTCCATAAGAATGATGAAAATTACTGTGGTGATCAATGTTGTTTTGGATGAACAGTTTACGTGTCAGTTGTATAAATTCTGAGGACAAGTTCTGATGATTAAGTTCTGTTGTAACCATATCAGTTTTTGTGTGAAGAATTACAGAAATAAACATTCATTTTTTTAGTTAAGGAGCCATATTCTGATGATTTTTAAATTCTGATAATAATCAAGTTCTGATGCTGGCGTGGCAGTATTTATTTACTTGGTTTACTTTAAAGTCAATACTTGAACGTTATATTTTTTTAGCATATTGGACTATGTGAGATAAAGCAGTAATAATCATTTATTTAGTGGGAACAGTTTCTTTTTGAAAAACTAAACGTGCAAAGTAATCATTACTTATTTACCGTGCCCATTAACTTTTGTCTTAACTGCTGCATGGCTGACAGGTGTAAGGTCTGTTCCACTTCTCAATAACTGTTGTCACGTGGGTTGTATAAGTAAAAGAGATAAAAGATTTTCAAATCTTTTATTCACATTTCTATTCTATTAACTCTCTCTCTTTTTCTTATTCTCTCATATTTTCTGACGGTTTTCTTTACAGAAATTTTCTCAAACACCTTTCAGGCATTCTAACTTCTCACTTATTTCCGATGGCGCCCAAGGATTTAATTATTGATGGAGCCAAGTTTGTACCAAATAACTATGCTGCAATCTTGAATAATGCTGAAGCTCCATCAGATCTGCACTTTGTGCAAGATTTATTAGCCAATAGTGAGATTGGGTATACTTTGACCCAACCTCAAACTATTTCAAGCAATCAAGTACAGACATTTTGGCGAACTGGGCTTTTTGATAATGGTGGTGCTGCTGGTTCACCAAGCATAATTTTCACATCAGGAGATGTCGAGCATATGGTGACTCCAGGAGCAGTTCGTAAAGCTCTCCACTTACCTGAAGGTTGTACATTCTCAACAGTGGAGGATCCTGTTTTACAGCAGCTTATGGCTAGTCTGGGCTATGAGAAAAGTTTGGGAAAGCTGGGTCAACTGAAAAGATCAAATTTCAGAAAGGAATGGAGCTTTTTCTTTGATTGTATCACCAAGGCATTCGCCAATAAATGCTCCAACTTTGATGCTATTCCCATCATGAGTCAGCAAATTGGGTATGCCGTTATCCATAAAACTCATTTTGATTTTGCAAGTGTTGTGCTAGGTTTTATAGGGGATATGATGACAGAGGATATGAATGTAGTATACTTTGCTAGATTCTGTCAGCTTATATATACTTATTGTTGTGCTGATGAACCCCAAACAACCAGTGATTTAATTTCACCCTTTAAGCTTGCAAAAAGGGCCTTTAATGATTTGTTAAATGTTGACAATAAGAAACAAGTGTTGAGACCCTTACAGATTCCTCAGTCAGTAAAACAAATCTTGGTAAATGCTGATCCACAAACTTATACATCTGTCTATCCTGATGTCCAACCCACTAACTCATCACAACCAACACAACAGCCATCAGAACATTCCATCTCTCACCAACCTCAAACTCAACCACAACCTTCAGCACATCCAGTGAAGCCTTCATCTTCAAGACAAAAGAGGACATAGACTGTGCCTCAGTCTCAGCAGAAGAGAAGGAGAATTATTCTGAGAGATGAGTCAGATAATGAGGAACATGTTCCACTATCAGAACCTGTTGTTGTAGAAGCTGAGAAGATCCCTTCTCAGAAAGATACTGAAACTGGGAGTTCTAGGCCCCTTAAAAGGCTTAGAAAGCTAAATTCTAATGATGAATCTCCCAAAGTCTCTACTTCAACAAAGAGACTTAAAAAGCAAAGAGCCAGGAGGGCTGTAAGTGAATCATCACACTCTGAAGAAATCCTGGAAGCAGCAGCTAAGGAAGGGGGTCAGGAATCTCTGATCCCAACAGAACCGATAGTAATTGAATTACTTCCCACTGCTGAATCAGCTCACAAGTCTCCTATTCAAGAACAAGAGGATATTCCAGAGCAAGTGCCCACACATCCTGTGTCTCCTATTAATGATCCAGTACATACTGAAGATCCAGGTACAAGTGATGAAATAGATATTCACAACTTGGTTGTACCTGATGTTCAATACTTGGAAGCTCCACCCACTCAAGTTACTCCACCAACAACAACACTTCTAGATGCTGATTTCAATGCAGATATTCCAACAACACCAATTCTAAATCTAGATGCTGAAGATCAGGTATTAGGTGGGCATCAAAATTTGGATGTTGCTCAGAACTTAGTTACAGATCAGAATTTAGAGGATGATGTTGAAACCTCTATAGCCTCACATACTGTTATTCTATCAGAGGATGCTGATACTGCAGGCTCTGTAAGTTCTGATGCTGATAATGCTGAAATTACTGGTGAAGCTGCTACAAATGTAGATGCTAATGCAGCTGGTCCATCTGGACATGCACCTCAACAAGCTCTATCCAAAGCTGATCTAATCAAGAAGTTTGTTAGAGAGGATGCACCAGTACCTTGGAGTGAAAATCCTAGAGGAAAGGAGTGGACTAAGGAGTGGAACACAATTAATTTTGTTCCAACTCAGAACATACTTGCTGAGCACCTGACCAAAGCTGATGAAATGCTGATAAATGATGATTTCAAGGCACAGCTGAGAGTTACTGCATTGAGTACAAGGCACCTTCAAGGTCAACACTCAATAACTCATGACAAGGTGAACAAAATTCAAGAATCACTGATCCAGCAAGATATGAATATAAAATTGGAAAAGAACATATTTTTAAGCCAGCCTTTGACCGAATTGGGTATATTGAAAAGACTCAGGAGAAACAACAAGATCAGATTTATGAAATTCTAAAGAATCAAGCCTCTCAGCAAACTCAGCTCAATGAGATCCAATCCTGAGTGGAATTGCTGGTCTCTCTTTTTCTACCTGCTGATGCCAAAAAGGGGGAGAACGTGATTAAGTCCAAATACAAATCTAGTCAAGTACTGAAGGGTAAGGAGGATGGAAATGATGACCAGGGAAACTCTGAAAAGGGTACAGGTCATGGTCAAGGCAAAGGGTCTTCATCAAGGACAACTGAAACTTCTACACAGAGATCAAGCTCTGATGCTGATAGAAGAATAAGTTCTGGTAAACAAGTTCTGACAAAGCCTGATGTTCCTATACAGGGTGAAGTTAAGAATCACAGAAGTTTATGCAGATATTGAAGCTTAAGGGGAAGGAAACAACAGTTTACTATCAAGACCCCAAGTTACAGAAGCTGGATGAAGAAATTTCAAAAAGACTATTTCTCAAAGACAATCCAGGAATGGAATTTGAAAGTCTGAAGAAAGAAGAAGCCAGACTTAAAGCAGAAAATGACAAATTCAAGTCTAAATCTTCTATTACTGCAAAGAAACCTCCAAAGCCTAAGGGAATTGTGATTAAAGAGAAGACAAACTCTGAGGCAATCAAATCTGAATCCAAAGCCAAATCACAAGTGGAAGTTGATCCTAGATCCAAGGGCAAAGCTAAAGCTGATGAACCTGTAAAGGTATATATGCCAATCATGGATCTGGAAGCAAAATCTGATGAAGACATTAGTCTGATTTTGAAGAAAAAGAATATTCAAACAACCTCTGAAATAGCTCATATTGTTCAAGATCAGAACTTAGTAAAATCTGATATTACAGTGAAGCAAGCAACCTCTGACATAGCTCAAGTTGGCTTGATATCAGAAGATAAAGAAAAGGAAACCTCTGAAATTGCTCATGTTAAACCTTCAAGGATGTTACTACCTGGTTTTACCAAAGCTCAACAGTCTACTCAACTTTTGAAGACTACATCAAGTGGTTTTGATGCAAGAGTTATTAGAGGAAAGGAAGCTAGAGACAAATCAGGATTGGGTAGTTCTAAAGAGAAGAGAGTAAATAATACTACCAATGATCCAACTTTCTTAAGTGAACCAGGAGTAGGAATAACTCCTGAAAGATTGAATCAATTAGAGTCTGTACAAATGGTTCACCACTCTGTTTTGAAAGAAAATATCATGTTATATTTTATGACAGATGGAGGGTATTCCAGATCAGGAAGAATGCTATTAGATTGAAGTATTTTGAAGAACTAGAACATGTTCTATTTCTACTTCAAGTGAAGAATAGATCAACAGATGGTGCTGCCAGTTATTTAAAATCTGATATTCAAAGACAGAAGAAACTTTACTCTGTATAGTCTGACATGCCATACTTTCCTAAGTACAGAGATCACAATGGTGATATTGTTGAAATGAAGCCTAATACTGCAAAAATCATCACTACATTTTCTGGTATTAAGGGACTTGAATTCAATCTAGAGTCTGATAAAGCCTATATCATCAGACTAGATCAGGATATAAGGAAAGCAAAAATAAATTATCTCAGGGCTGCTATCTTCCAAACAGGTGAAGATACAATTGAACTTGCAAAAAGGAGGATGCAGAATGAACTTGAATATGCTGAGAGAAGTCTGTTGAGGAACTATCTCAGAAAAACTCCTGATATTAAAAAGATCATTCACTGAAGCCAAGTCAAAGATCTATAACTGCTTAAATTTTAAAGGATATACAGACTGAAGCTGATATCAGACTTTAAGGATGGTAAAGCTGTAAGGACTGTAAGTTGTAGTTATCTAGTCAAATTCTCATGCATTTGTACTTAATGTTTTTGACATTATCAAATATCTATTAAACTTGTATATTATGCTAATTTACAAGTTGGGGAAGATTGTTAGATATATTTATGATGTCATGTTTAATAATGATTTGTGTTTAGTTTTCAGATCTTAACTAACAGGACAAATTAGGACTTAACTGGAAATCAGTACTTATACTGAAGTCAGTTATTAAGATATTAGAACTTATGTTATCGAGACTTAAGTTATCAGAAGATATTTATCAAGAGAAAATATCAGGAATTAAGGAGACTTTTAGATAAGGTAGGCAGCTGATCGAAAGGAAAGAAGATCGAGACTAAAACAAGAAGAGATATGCATGAAGAAGAATTCTATGAAGAATAGAATACTTGGAAGAAAAGATAACTAGTTGATTATATTTTAGGATGCAGACTTATGTTCGATATCAATTAAAAGATTATCTTATAACTGTGTGTCCATATAAACACAGCATAGGGTTTACACTATATGTGATCTTAATCGAGGATATTATTCATTGTAACCCTAGCAGCTCTCATGATATTTGTTCATCACTGAGAGAGAACGGTTCCATTGTAATACTGTTTTATTAATAAGATTATTCTGTGTTTCATACTTGTGTTCTTAATTCGATTTGATTGTACTAAACACTTTATTCAACCCCCTTCTACAGTGTGTATGACCTAACATATTTAGACCAAAAAGGATAACACATTGATCAGGCCTGATGGACAAGATCAGGCCTGATGGAACAAAGAAGGCCCAAAACCCTGAATATTCATTGATTTCGTAATTAATTAATAAGGGAAAAATCAGCTATTAAGAAGAGTCCCAATAAGGACATAAATCCTTGTAGATTAGCCTCCAAGGGACCTAGAAGGATAATGAATCAGTTTCCTACCACTTAGGACTCCAAAGTCCATTCTAATTCTGAGACTTGACTACCAAGTCTCCTACACCAAGTCCAATTCAAGGACTCCCAACATCTATATAAGGGTCCTCACCCCATAAATCAGAACTACGTTTTTTGACTTGATCCTTGGCAATTAGCAAGGTACATAGGCATCTTGTTAAGGCAGATCGAGTCACGAAACACAAGAGCAGTCAAATCGAGCCTCGAAGCTCACGTTCCCTAGTAATAAATACAACAATTATTATACTTTAGTTTTTGTTCTATAACATTTCGCACCGTCTGTTGGAAAGCACAACAACAACCATGGCGAGAACACGGAGAACAATTAGAGCCCTTGAAGGAGGAACACCAGCGGGGACAACCCAAGTGATTTCGTCAACCGTGGAGGTACCTCCTCATTCAACTTACACAACCATCCAAGGAGAAGCCCAGATAGGGGCAACTGAACCTCAGCCACAAGGGATGATTCCCTCAGCTACTCAAGGTACGAATCCCCAAGTTCAACAACTACATGCACCTGTGAATTCCCGACCCATTGGGTATGAGTATTCAACTGTTGTGACTACTAACCCCCCATATGGGATGCCCCTTTACCCCGAGGTTGGAGGAAGTGGACATGCTGGGCGGAGTGAAGCACGAGGGCGATCACCCCCTATATACAAGGTTTGGCTCCTATCCCTGAGGATCTGGAATTTTCTAGTCCTTACACTGAGAGAGACTCTGAATCTTCAGATGACGAAGTGGCCCCAAGAAGGAGGCGTGCTGGCAAAGAGCTGATGGCTGATGGTCGCCAACGTCCTAGGAGCACCCAAGGGACGAATTCCCAAGAAGTGTAGGAAAGGATCAGGGCTCATGAGGCTGAGATTCAAAGGCTGAAGCGCGACTTGGAGGCGCACCAGAACACCAGACCCCCACTACCTCCAAGGGGGAGGAATTATCCCCCTATCATAGACCTGGATGGTCCAATACAGAGAATGGCTGTTGTCCCAAGGGCTGATCCAAGCAATCTTCTTCCCCTTGGAGATCCTGATGATCCTACACCACCATTCACTGAAGAAATAATGAATGCCCATATCTCAAGGAAGTTCAAGATGCCCACTATCAAAGCTTATAATTTCAATGGAGATCCCGCCAATCATGTCAGGACATTCGCTAATGCACTGTTGCTGTAGCCCTTGAATGATGCTATTAAGTGTCGAGCCTTTCCTCAAACCCTGTCGGGTATGGCTCAAAGATGGTATAGTCGTTTGCCCCCGAACTCCATTGGGTCCTTCAGAGAATTAAGTCAGGCTTTTATTAAGCAATTCATCAGTGGAAGAGTGCATGAGAAAAGTTCAGCATCCCTCATGAGCATTGTGCAGGGAGAGAAGGAATCCTTAAGAGACTACCTGAATCATTTCACGAAGGAAGCTTTAAAAGTCCCGGACCTTGATGACAAGGTAGCCATGATAGCACTACAACAGGGAACTAGGGATGAGTTCTTCAAGATGTCCTTGGCCAAGCGCCCCCTGAGAGCATGTTGCAGCTCCAAGATGGGGCCGGGAAGTACATCAAGGTGGAAGAGAGCATGAGGAAGACCGTGGTGAGCAACGAGCCCCCTGGAGGAAAGAAGCGGAAAACTGATTTGGAGTATGTCGCTAAGGAAAAGTATCCTAGAACTGAGCAAAGCAACGACTCAACTCCGAAGAGGGGAGGACCTGGACAAAAATTCACTGAGTATGCTAAGCTGAATGCTCCAAGGAGCCAAATTTTGATGGAAATCGAGAAAGATCGAGATATTCGTTGGCCTAAGCCCTTGATGGCTGATCCTACCAAGCTAGATAAGAGCAAGTATTGTAGATTTCACAAGGATGTTGGTCATGACACCGATGAGTGTAGATAATTGAAAGATGAAATTGAATTCCTCATTAGAAAAGGAAGATTGAACAAGTACACTGGAGATTGAGGAGATATGAGCAATAACTTGAGAAAGAACTTTGATGATCGAAAAAGAGATCAAGATGATCAGGGGAGAAATCCCCAACCTAGGGGATCGGTGATAAATGCAATCTTTGGAGGATCGCGACCCCGAGGGCCTGTTATAAACACAATTTTTGGAGGACTGTAACACCCCCAGATCCGGGGTCGGGGATCCGGGTTGTCACGGTCTTTCTTTCCACAATATCACTTCACTTAATTAATAATAATAACCTTATGCTGTGACCCCACATTAACACACACCACAACCCGTTATAGTCTCAGAGATGAAATTGAAATAAGTACAAGTCTTTGAGTCCACAATTTAAAAGTTATTACAACCCAAAACAATTACTTGATAAATTTACAGTTAATTGCCATTATCTGCCACAAGTTATAATTATACATAATTGATTCTCAAAAGTAGATGGTCTGATCTACAATAGATCTACCTCTGCAGCTATAGCAGCTACAACATCATCGGGAAGACGCGGGACGCTTCCCACGCGCTTGCGCTGGGTCTGCTGGAGTCTGGCCATCTTTCCTAACTATTGTTGTGTGATGAAGAAATAAAGCAAGAGTGAGCCTTACAGCTCGCAAGATAATATATAGTGATAACAATAATATAAGTATCTAAATGGATACTTACTAAAATCTTTTATCAAGTGTAAGATAATTACTTACTAGATATAAGTAAAAACAAGGAATGAAGTTACCAAATACTTCACTACACTTATATCATCTATAAAGCTACTTGAACTACCACTCTTCAAAGTATAAAGAGTTTTCAACAGTTCATCACATAGATGAGACTACAAAATAAGATTTGAATAGATTAAATCTTTGAAATATTATTAAAGGAAATGAAGTCATGATATACTTCATTAAGTTCTGATATATATATATATATATATATATATATATATATATCCACATATACATCTTCTTTATACAATTTCCTGAAAACCTCTGTCATGTAAAGTATGAACAGAGTTGCAATATCCAATAAATTTGGAAAGGAAAAGAATTTTGGCATAAACCAGATATCTTGCTGATCAGGCAAAGATACCCATAAGTAACCTTTTCTACTAGTAGATGGACGAATTCCCCACTGGTCATCACCCTGGTCTCAATAGGACCTTATGCTGGACTGCCACTCAGCCACTTATGCATTTGATGGACTCCCACTGAGCCACTTACACTATCATGGACGCCCACTGAGCCCATGTTGCTTATGCCGACTCAATAGATGGACTTACTTCCCGAACGTTGGGTAAGTAATCAATTCATTTACCAAAACTGCAACCTTGTTGCGAATATAAAATACACCACAGAGCCGGATCCCTCAGGTTTTAAGCGAGTATTTAAATCCCCTTAAAAAGGAAGATCTTAAATATAAAAATGAGTTTTGGGATCCGCTCTAACTTTTAAAAATCATTTTGAAGACTCGAAAACACTTTATAGAGTGTTTTGAGTAAAGCTGATTTAATGAAGTAAATCAGTCCCCAGAATATTTAGAAAATGACTGAATATTATTAATTAAATAATATTCCCATAAAGAATAATCTTTATAAAAATAATTGAAGTAGAAGTATTAAAACTTATACTTGAAACGAGTATTAAATAACCAAAGATATACTTATATGAAAGTACTATCTTTATTTGAATAATCGAAAATAAGTTTGATTATTGACACCTTATTCTTTATTAAAATAAAGAATATACCTCAGCAAATAATCGGAGTCATAGATCCTCAAATGAATATTCAAATAATATTCATTAAATAATATAAACTGAGTCATAAGCCCTCGAATGAATATTCAAATAATATTCAATAAATAATATAAAAGAGTCATAAGCCCTCGAATGAATATTCAAATAATATTCAGATAAATAAATAAAAGGAGTCATACGCCTTCGAATAATATTCGAAATAATATTCAATAATAAAATAAAGTTAAAGTAATCGAATAAACCTTATTCGATTAATAGTTTTGAAAACTATGACCATATATATATATATATAAGTATATATATATATATCCATATATACAAAATCTACTCGGGATCCTCGACTCCCGGTTTTAGAAAATATTTCCACCTTTGGGTCCCTATACTCAGGGTGTATGCAAATTACCGCTATCCTCTAGCATAGGTATTATCAATAATTATATATGGAAAAAATACGAAACAGACATGCATATATATATACCATAGCAGCATGCTTCAATATATAACAACATTTGCTAATTAACCAGCATGCATCTATCGCAAGATAATGCAAATACATATACTCATCACCACAACAGTTATAACGGGTAGAAAACTTGCCTGAGCGACTTGGGGGTGAGAAAGGCTCGGGACGAGTCTGATAACCTATAAACAACAAGTAAGTTGGAATTAAATCAAAGTCACTTGTAATTCTATACTTTAACTAACTTAGATTCTAACGCTTGTTTTGCGCTCACTGATTCGCTTAAGTCACTCGGGTACCCTCGGCTCCACCATTTTTAATAATTTAACCTTTACGAGTTTTAAAGCGATTCCTTCGCGAGTGTCTTACCAACTGCCTAACACACTTACCATAAATGTTTCATACATTAATTAACCCTTTTTGGTCTTTAACCTATGTTTCAAAGTAAGGCGAGGGAAAAAGTTTCGTTCGCGAAACGCCGTTACTTGAAACGGTCGTTTCTCCTAAACCGTGCATCGGAATCGAACGAACTACATATCAAAACGAAGCTCGTAACATGAGCTATCTAAACATGGCAGTGGTCATATTCTAGCAGGGGGTTCTCGGGTCCTAATGCTATGCACAAAAACAGTCCAAAGAAAATCGGACGTTACGACGGCTATGTTTACGCGATTTCCAATATTTTAAACCATTCAAAACCCTCCCAATTCAACCTCAAATACAACATACAACCAACATCCATCCTTATCACATCATAACAACCCCAACCAATTCAATTTAATCATTCATACTTATGCCTAAGCTTAACTTTAATCATACTTAAGTCCTTTTAATCAAAACCACAACAACTCTAAATCACAACAACAAGCTACAATAGCACCCTACTAATCAAAATCATCTTATAATATATAGGAATCTAGGGTTTGGAGATGGTATACCTTCCTTTGAGTGGTGGGAGGAGCTAGGAAGCCTTAAGAAGCTTTGAGAAGTCTTAAGAATGCTTGGATCTTTAAGAAAAACAAGAAAAACTTCAAGTTAAAAACTTGAA
Source organism: Apium graveolens (assembly GCF_009905375.1). NCBI lineage: Eukaryota > Viridiplantae > Streptophyta > Magnoliopsida > Apiales > Apiaceae > Apium > Apium graveolens. Next base: position 10,336 of record NW_027417519.1, on the reverse strand, counting down.
AACACTATTCATAGTCTTCTTCTTTGATTAAATGGAGAAGATGGAGAAGGAATTGATGGCTTAAACTCATGATATAGCCCTAACTAAGCATGAAGATGATTAGGGAATTAACTCACCAATTTAGGAGGCTTGGATCTTGAGTTTTTGAAATTTCTTGCCTAATGAATAGTAAAAAGCCGAGAGCTTCTCAAGAACAAGCCTTGGTTCTTTTTGATTTTTGATGAAGAATGCATTTACTTGGCTTGGTTGCTTGGTTTTTATATTTGATTTAGTCAATTACCTTGTTGCCCTTGAATTTGTGTGGTTAAAAAGCCACCACACCTCCTTCCTTCCCATGTCATGCTTGTGTCACCTTGCACATGTCATAATGCTCCCACTTGTCCACACCTTGTGGTTTGATGATGTCACAATCCCTGGCTTCTTGTACAAGCTTGTCTCTTGGTCACTTATTTGTTTTACGGTTCGCTTATCGTTCGTTCTCGTTTATCGTTTGAGGGATCATACACGGGATCTTATTACTTAGGTTCCCTTAACCTTTCTCAATATATTATATTCCTTTTATGATCCTCTCCTATAATCCTGTAATTTAAATCCTTTTTATCCTGTTACCTTATACTCAATTCTCTCCGTATCTTGTGGATTTTCGGGAAAAATCAAAGTGTTCGGAATTGGATTCTGACGATCTTTACATACACTTATATACCACATAGAGTACTAATAATATCTCATAAGATCAATAACAGAACCCCTACATAGCGTGGCATGAAAAGTTTTCTCGTTCAGCAAAAACACTATTCATAAGGGTTTCAAAATTTCTCAAAAATTGGGGTTATTACAGTCTCCCCTCCTTAAAAGGATTCCGTCCCGGAATCAGATAGAAAACAAATGGGGATACTTTCTTAGCATTACACTTTCTAACTCTCGAGTCAATTTTCCCACATTGTGGTTCTACCACCAAACTCTGCCTAGTTTGATAATCCTTCTCCTAAGCACTTGTTCCTTTTCACTCTATAACCCTTCCTGGTTGCTCCATATAGGTTACGTCGGGTTGCATATCTATGCGCTCATATGCCTCTATTTATATGGCATCTGAATTACACTTCCTTAACATTGATACGTGAAACACGTTACGACCTGCTACATGTTCGGGGTTAGGGCTAGCTCATATGCTAACTTCCCAAACGTCTTAATATATCCAAGGGTCCAACAAATTGTAGACTTAGCTTTCCTTTCTTTCCGAACCTCATTAATCCTTTCCAAGGGATACCTATAACATTACTAGGTCCCCTATTTCATACTCTTTATCCTTTCGTGTCAAATCAACATACTGATCATGTCCATCTTGGGCTACTACCAGCCGTCCTCTGATTAGATCTATCATATCCTTGGTCCTTTGGACTACTGCGGGTCCGAGCATCTTGCGCTCTACAACTTCATCCTAACATAAGGGAGATCGACATTATCTTCCCTCAAGGATCTCATAAGGCGACATCTCGATAATGACATATGATCTATTATCGTAAGATAACTCAATCTGAATTAAGTGATCATTCCAAATTCTTTCAAGTCTATTACACAGACTCTCATCATAGCTTCCAATCATTAGAACTCTTGCTTCTCAATACCCATTCTTTTCCAGTTCGTAATCGCTACTACCTTCCGTTCCTAATATTATACGGGTTATGCTTTTGCTCGTTAGCGTTCTATAACCTTTTAATAACCATGCCAACCTTAGTATCACAAATGTGTTTCCATTCCGAATACTACCACAACTTTATTACTCCTTTTTCAGCTGTTTTTATTTTCGAAAGCTTAATCCTTCATATAGAAGTAAAAGAATTTATTGAGAGATCACTATGATCATGAACACTTGTTATATCGCATAGTTAGTACAGAAGGTGGCCAGCCTTTAGTACTTGACAAGCAATTAAACAATAGATGGTATCCTACTAGGCTTCTATCACACAGATAGATAGTCATTCGGCAATACCTCCCCTTTCTGGAAGGGTTGTTCTTCTCAGCTTACATGAAAAGAAAAGAAGAGAAAAGAATGAATTGAAGAGAATTGTATATATGAAAAAATATACTACCACAAAATATCTGGCTTGGAACCTACCTCTGAACTATAGAGGTTTGTCATAGGAGAACAAAATATATATGTATTTATATCAACATCAAGTATTATAGCATCGCATTTCTCTGTCCATTCGAACTTCTCAGTCTTACGAGTAAGCCGCGTTAAAGGGGCTACTATCTTTACAACTTGAACGAACCTCCGGTAGTGACCGGCCAATCCTACCTCTGGTAGTTGCCCTAACCATGGTCATCAATTCCTCAGTGGTCCTTTATCCAATCTTGTCAGGATCCTCCATGGGATCCTCCTCAGCAACTATCCCTTCTAGGACAACATCCTCAACCGCTACATCCTCAATATCAACATCATCCGGTCCTGCATTAGGACACTCTATCGGATCCACAATCCGATCTCCAATTAGTAATAAAATATCATCGCGATGTTGCTCCTCAACCTCAGGGTTCGGAGTCCCGCTACCATATACGATAACGAACTACGCTCCTATCACGATATTTATAAGGGTTCCCATAAGGGTTTTAACTGTCAGTGCTACGTTAGGTAGCCCGACTATGAACTTGGCAAGAGTTCTTATTATCTTAGTTAACTTATTATCTTAACGTCCCATCATCTCTGAGGTTTATAACGCTTAACTCTGATACCATTTCTGTAACACCCCCAGATCCGGGGTCAGGGATCCGGGTTGTCACGGTCTTTCTTTCCATAATATCACTTCACTTAATTAATAATAATAACCTTATGCTGTGACCCCACACTAACACACACCACAACCCGTTATAGTCTCATAGATGAAATTGAAATAAGTACAAGTCTTTGAGTCCACAATTTAAAAGTTATTACAACCCAAAACAATTACTTGATAAATTTACAGTTAATTGCCATTATCTGCCACAAGTTATAATTATACATAATTGATTCTCAAAAGTAGATGGTCTGATCTACAATAGATCTACCTCTGCAGCTATAGCAGCTACAACATCATCGGGAAGACGCGGGACGCTTCCCACGCGCTTGCGCTGGGTCTGCTGGAGTCTCGCCATCTTTCCTAACTGTTGTTGTGTGATGAAGAAATAAAGCAAGAGTGAGCCTTACAGCTCGCAAGATAATATATAGTGATAACAATAATATAAGTATCTAAATGGATACTTACTAAAATCTTTTATCAAGTGTAAGATAATTACTTACTAGATATAAGTAAAAACAAGGAATGAAGTTACCAAATACTTCACTACACTTATATCATCTATAAAGCTACTTGAACTACCACTCTTCAAAGTATAAAGAGTTTTCAACAGTTCATCACATAGATGAGACTACAAAATAAGATTTGAATAGATTAAATCTTTGAAATATTATTAAAGGAAATGAAGTCATGATATATTTCATTAAGTTCTGATATATATATATATATATCCACATATACATCTTCTTTATACAATTTCCTGAAAACCTCTGTCATGTAAAGTATGAACAGAGTTGCAATATCCAATAAATTTGGAAAGGAAAAGAATTTTGGCATAAACCAGATATCTTGCTGATCAGGCAAAGATACCCATAAGTAACCTTTTCTACTAGTAGATGGACGAATTCCCCACTGGTCATCACCCTGGTCTCAATAGGACCTTATGCTGGACTGCCACTCAGCCACTTATGCATTTGATGGACTCCCACTGAGCCACTTACACTATCATGGACGCCCACTGAGCCCATGTTGCTTATGCCGACTCAATAGATGGACTTACTTCCCGAACGTTGGGTAAGTAATCAATTCATTTACCAAAACTGCAACCTTGTTGCGAATATAAAATACACCACAGAGCCGGATCCCTCAGGTTTTAAGCGAGTATTTAAATCCCCTTAAAATGGAAGATCTTAAATATAAAAATGAGTTTTGGGATCCGCTCTAACTTTTAAAAATCATTTTGAAGACTCGAAAACACTTTATAGAGTGTTTGGAGTAAAGCTGATTTAATGAAGTAAATCAGTCCCCAGAATATTTAGAAAATGACTGAATATTATTAATTAAATAATATTCCCATAAAGAATAATCTTTATAAAAATAATTGAAGTAGAAGTATTAAAACTTATACTTGAAACGAGTATTAAATAACCAAAGATATACTTATATGAAAGTACTATCTTTATTTGAATAATCGAAAATAAGTTTGATTATTGACACCTTATTCTTTAATAAAATAAAGAATATACCTCAGCAAATAATCGGAGTCATAGATCCTCAAATGAATATTCAAATAATATTCATTAAATAATATAAACTGAGTCATAAGCCCTCGAATGAATATTCAAATAATATTCAATAAATAATATAAAAGAGTCATAAGCCCTCGAATGAATATTCAAATAATATTCAGATAAATAAATAAAAGGAGTCATACGCCTTCGAATAATATTCGAAATAATATTCAATAATAAAATAAAGTTAAAGTAATCCAATAAACCTTATTCGATTAATAGTTTTGAAAACTATGACCATATATATATATATATAAGTATATATATATATATATATCCATATATACAAAATCTACTCGGGATCCTCGACTCCCGGTTTTAGAAAATATTTCCACCTTTGGGTCCCTATACTCGGGGTGTATGCAAATTACCGCTATCCTCTATCATAGGTATTATCAACAATTATATATGGAAAGAATACGAAACAGGCATGCATATATATATACCATAGCAGCATGCTTCAATATATAACAACATTTGCTAATTAACCAGCATGCATCTATCGCAAGATAATGCAAATACATATACTCATCACCACAACAGTTATAACGGGTAGAAAACTTGCCTGAGCGACTTGGGGGTGAGAAAGGCTCGGGACGAGTCTGATAACCTATAAACAACAAGTAAGTTGGAATTAAACCAAAGTCACTTGTAATTCTATACTTTAACTAACTTAGATTCTAACGCTTGTTTTGCGCTCACTGATTCGCTTAAGTCACTCGGGTACCCTCGGCTCCACCATTTTTAATAATTTAACCTTTACGAGTTTTAAAGCGATTCCTTCGCGAGTGTCTTACCAACTGCCTAACACACTTACCATAAATGTTTCATACATTAATTAACCCTTTTTGGTCTTTAACCTATGTTTCAAAGTAAGGCGAGGGAAAAAGTTTCGTTCGCGAAACGCCGTTACTTGAAACGGTCGTTTCTCCTAAACCGTGCATCGGAATCGAACGAACTACATATCAAAACGAAGCTCGTAACATGAGCTATCTAAACATGGCAGTGGTAATATTCTAGCAGGGGGTTCTCGGGTCCTAATGTTATGCACAAAAGCAGTCCAAAGAAAATCAGACGTTACGACGGCTATGTTTACGCGATTTCCAATATTTTAAACCAATCAAAACCCTCCCAATTCAACCTCAAATACAACATACAACCAACATCCATCCTTATCACATCATAACAACCCCAACCAATTCAATTTAATCATTCATACTTATGCCTAAGCTTAACTTTAATCATACTTAAGTCCTTTTAATCAAAACCACAACATTCACCATTCCATTTCACTACCATTTCAAATCCCAAACTCTAAATCACAACAACAAGCTACAATAGCACCCTACTAATCAAAATCATCTTATAATATATAGGAATCTAGGGTTTGGAGATGGTATACCTTCCTTTGAGTGGTGGGAGGAGCTAGGAAGCCTTAAGAAGCTTTGAGAAGTCTTAAGAATGCTTGGATCTTCAAGAAAAACAAGAAAAACTTCAAGTTAAAAACTTGAAAACACTATTCATAGTCTTCTTCTTTGATTAAATAGAGAAGATGGAGAAGGAATTGATGGCTTAAACTCATGATATAGCCCTAACTAAGCATGAAGATGATTAGGGAATTAACTCACCAATTTAGGAGGCTTGGATCTTGAGTTTTTGAAATTTCTTGCCTAATGAATAGTAAAAAGCCGAGAGCTTCTCAAGAACAAGCCTTGGTTCTTTTTGATTTTTGATGAAGAATGAATTTACTTGGCTTGGTTGCTTGGTTTTGTATTTGATTTAGTCAATTACCTTGTTGCCCTTGAATTTGTGTGGTTAAAAAGCCACCACGCCTCCTTCCTTCCCATGTCATGCTTGTGTCACCTTGCACATGTCATAATGCTCCCACTTGTCCACACCTTCTGGTTTGATGATGTCACAATCCCTGGCTTCTTGTACAAGCTTGTCTCTTGGTCACTTATTTGTTTTACGGTTCGCTTATCGTTCGTTCTCGTTTATCGTTTGAGGGATCATACCCGGGATCTTATTACTTAGGTTCCTTTAACCTTTCTCAATATATTATATTACTTTTATGATCCTCTCCTATAATCCTTTAATTTAAATCCTTTTTATCCTGTTACCTTATACTCAATTCTCTCCGTATCTTGTGGATTTCCGGGAAAAATCAAAGTGTTCGGAATTGGATTCTGACGATCTTTACATACACTTATATACCACATAGAGTACTAATAATATCTCATAAGATCAATAACAGAACCCCTACATAGCGTGACATGAAAAATTTTCTCGTTCAGCAAAAAACACTATTCATAAGGGTTTCAAAATTTCTCAAAAAATGGGGTTATTACAAGGACCAACTGCTGCTGGATCATCCAAGAACTCCAGGAAAGCGTATACCCAAGAAGTTATGCATATTGTTGGGGAAGCCCCGAAGAGGGCCATGACAGAAGTAATAATGGCTTTCGATGATTCTGATCTGGAGGGTGTGAAATTTCCCCATTACGACCCGCTGGTCATAACCCCGATAATAGGGAACAACCCGGTGAAGAGGGTCTATGTGGATAATGGTGCTTCAATGGATATCTTGGTCCATGACACCTTTTTAAAGATGGGATATAATGACTCCCAATTGACCCCAACCGACATGCCGATATATGGATTTGCGGGAGTGGAGTGCCCCATGGAAGGGATAATCAAGTTGCCAACAACCATAGGACTGGAACCAAGGAAAGCAACACAGATGTTAGACTTTGTGGTGGTAAAAGCTAGTCCAACTTTTAACGCTATCATGGGAAGAACAGAGATACATGCCTTCAAGGCAATCCCTTCTTCCTACCATCCAGTTATGAAGTTTCCCTCCTAGAATGGTATTGGAGAAGAAAGAGGAGATAAAAATTGGCTAGAAGTTATTATGTGGCCTCACTGAGGGCAGATGGAGTTGGGGGGCAGGTTCTGCCTATTGAAGATCTGGATATTCGAGAGAATGATGAGAAAATAGGGAGGCCGGCTGAAGACTTGGTTTCAATTCCTTTAGCTCCTGAGGATCCTGAGAAAGTTACTTTCGTTGGAGCTACACTAGAGGAGCCCCTTAGAGGGAAGTTAGTGAAAGTTTTGCAAGAAAATAATGATGTGTTTGCATGGTCGGTAGCTGATATGCCAGGCATAGAGCCGAAACTAATTACTCACAAGCTGAATGTGGATCCGAGTAGGAAGACGGTAAATCAAAAGAAAAGAAGTTTTGCTCCAGAGAGGCAAGAAGCTATAAAACAGGAAGTAGAGAAGCTCTTAAAGGCTGGTTTCATTGAGGATATTCAATTTTCGGAATGGTTAGCAAACCCTGTAATGGTGAAAAAGGCCAATAGAAAATGGAGGATGTGTGTGGACTTCACTGATCTGAATGATGCCTATCCTAAGGACTATTTCCCATTACCACGGATTGATACTTTGATAGATGCCACTGCTGGGCATGAGATGCTGAACTTATGGATGGGTTTAGTGGATACAATCAGATCAAGATGCACAAGGATGACATTCCAAAGGATCTTATTGGCAAGACTACGGAAGTCTATGTTGATGATATGATAGCCAAGAGTCTAGTAAAGACTGACCATATAACCCATTTGAGGGAAGCTTTGAGGTCTTGAGATACCATAAGATGATGTTAAATACTACGAAGTGTGCTATCGGAGTAGGGTCTGGAACATTTTTGGGATTAATGGTTTCCAAAAGAGGAATCGGGGCCAATCCCGATAAAATAAAGGCAATCCTGGATATAGAACCACCAAAAACTATCAAAGATATTCAGAAAACTCACAGGAAGGGTTGCTGCACTGGGACGATTCATCTCCAAGTCAGGGGACAAGTGCTTGTCGTTCTTCAAGTCCTTAAAGAAGGTTAAAGATTTCGTATGGAGTGAGGAAAGCTAGAGGCATTCGAGAAGTTAAAGAAATATATGGCTCAGGCCCCGTTGCTGGCCATGCCGGCTTTGAATGAAGTTTTATACTTATATTTGGCCGTTTCAGAAAGTGCCTTGAGCGCTGTATTGGTTAAGGATTGAAATGAAAATCCAGAAACCCGTATACTATGTCAGTACAATTTTGCATGGAGCTGAATTGAATTATTCAACTATTGAGAAGTTTGCTTTAGCCTTGGTAATGGCTTCGAGGAAAGCTGCGTCCCTACTTCCAGGCTCATAAATTGAGGTGCTAAAAAAATCAACCCTGAGAAATATCATTCACAGTCCCAAGGCTAGTGGGAGGTTAATTAAGTGGGTAATAGAGCTGGGAGAATTCGACACCAAATATAAACCACGAACGGAAATAAAAGCCCAGGTGTTAGGTGACTTCGTGGTGGAATGTACCATACCCAACCAAGAAGTCGATGGGCAGGAAGATACCATACCCCCAAGACAAGGAAGTTGATAAGGGGGACAAAGAACAAGATGATAAGAAGAGAGAATATTGGGTGCTCTATTTTGATGGAGCATCAAAACAAATTCAAGTAGAGCTGGTTTGGTTTTATAAAGCCCTGATTGGTTTCTGATTGAATATGCCATAAAGTTAGACTTCCCGACCACAAATAATGAGGCAGAATATGAAGCTCTAATAGGCCTGGCCCTCGGCCCTAGCAGGGACACTTAGAGTCAAAAACTTAAAAGTCTATGAAGACTCGAAGCTGGTCATATCCCAGGTAAAGGGAGAGTTTGAGGAAGGGACGATACGATGGCTAAGTATGTCCTCCTAGTAAGGGCTGTGATGACCCAATTCGTGAATGCCATGTTAAGCACATTCCGAGGGAGGAAAATGCTAAGGCAGATGCATTATCAAAGTTTGCTTCATCTGAGATAGAGAAAAGTTCAGGAAGTGTATACTTCCGCGTTCTGAAGACACTGAGCATTGATGTTAAGCTTATAGCTCCTATCGGTCTGGGGACGTCATGGATAGATCCCATTAAGACCCATATTCAAACCGGTTGGTTTCCTAATGATGCTACTGAAGCATGGAAGATTTGGCTGTTCGAGCATTAAGATACTCCCCGATAGATGAGATTTTGTATAAAATATCTTAGGTGATTCCTTACTTAAGATGTCTCAGGCCCGATGAGGCACGCTTGGCTCTTGAAGAAGTACATGAGGGTATCTATGGATAACACTTGGGGAGCAGAGCACTGGCTCATAAGATAACTAAGCAGGTTGCACAATTCCTATGGGAAAATATCATATGCCGGTATGGAATTTCCCACATCCTAGTCACTGACAATGGAACACAGTTCAACAATGAGGAATCCAAGAAGTATTGTGAGGAGAATGAAATTAAATTACGATTCACCTCTGTGGCTCACCCGCAAGCCAATGGGCAAGTGGAAGTGGCGAATGGATAATCCTGGATGGACTAAAGAAGAGGATCGAGAAGTCGAGGAATAATTGGATGGATGAGATACTCCAATACTATGGGCCTATAGGACTACCTGTAGAGTCATGACTGGAGCAACTCCCTTCATGTTAGCATATAGGGCAGAAGCAGTTGTTCCTGTAGAGATATCACATTCGTCCGCTAGGATACAAACTTTCAATGTTGAGGAAAATGAGGAAGGGAAAAGGTTAGCCTGGATCTAATCGACGAAGTACGAGATGAGGCATATGCGAAGATAGTGGACTATCAGAAAAATGATTCATTCTATTATAACCTAAGGGTTAAGGAAAGGTTTTTTTAAGCAAGGTGACTTAGTCCTGAGAAAGGTGGAAGCTTCTGGTGTAGGGCGAAGAAGGGTAACTTGCCCCGAATTGGGAAGGGCCATACAAGGTCAAAAGTGTTCAGGGTAGAGGAACCTACAAGCTTGAGACCTGGATGGTTTTGATAGTCCCGAGAACTTGGCATGCGCAAAACCTAAAGGTTTACTATGTGTATAAACGTTAAAGCATATTCACTTGTCAGAATGACAAGTAGGTTTAAAAGCACCTTGCAGCTTTGCTGCTTAGGATTTTATGTATTT